>NW_026781662.1:1290000-1425385 GCF_030144855.1 Hypanus sabinus
CTGTTATAGTCTATTCGTTTACTCTATTAATAATTCATATTACATTTCAAGCAAGGTAAAGGTGCAGAAGGAGGCCATTCGACCCATTGAGTCTGCTCTGCCACTCCACCATGAGCTGAACTATTCTCCCATCTAGATCCAATTTCCGACTTTTTCCCCATATCCCTTGATACACTGACTAATTAGATACCTATCAATCTCCTCCTTAAGCACCTTCAATGATTGGGCCTCCACACTGTATGTGGCAACGAATTCCATAATTCCACCACCATCTGGCTAAAAATATGTACCTTTTGCGATAATTTGATGAGAATGCCAGTAGGATAGATAAAGGGGATGCAGTGTATTTTGTATATCTGGGCGTTAAGAGGTCCTTTGACACAAGTGCCACACAGAAGGCTGCGCATTTAATTAAGAGCCCATGGTATTACAAGAATGTTACTAACATGGGTAGTACATTGGCTGATTGGTAGGAGGCAGCGAGTGGGAATAAATGGATCCTGTTCTGGTTGGCTGCCAGTGGCTAGTGGTGATCCGCAGGGTTCCTATGGGGCCACTTACTTTTATGCTGTATATGATGACTTAGATGAAGGAATAGATGGCTTTCCTGCCAGGTTTGCAGATATTAGGAATATTGGTGGAGGGACATGAAATGTTGAGGAAACAGATATTATAGAAACATAGAAACACGGAACTACTGCACAATACAGGCCCTCCAGCCTACAAAGCTGTGCCGAACATGTCCTTACCTTAGAAATTTTGCATTATGCCGATGACCTTTTGCTTTATATTCCTAATGTTGAGACTTTATTAGCTATCGTACATTCTTTTGTCTCCAGTTTTAGTCAGTATTCAGGATAAGAGTGAACTTATTCTATTGAATCATTTAGTATCAATTAATACTAAACTTCCTTTTAAAATTGTAAGAAATAAACTTACTTATTTGGATGGAACAATTACTAAGAACCATAAATAGTTATTTAAAGAAAATTTGGGCCTGGGACCCCAAGATCCCTCTGATCCTCCTCACTGCCAAGAGTCTAGGCATTAACTCTACATTCTGCCATCATATTTGACCTACCAAAATGAACCAGGCCACACTTATCTGGGTTGAACTTCATCTACCATTTCTCAGCCCAGTTTTGCATCTTATTAATGCCTCATCTCATTAAATTACCTCGTCTCAGTAATTTATAAAAATCACGAAGAGTTGGAGTCCCAGAATAGATCCCTGAGGCACAACACTAGACTCTGGCCTCCATGCAGAATATGACCCGTCTCCAAGCACATTTTGCCTTCTGGGGGTAAGTCAGTTCAGGATCCACAAAGCAATGTCTCCTTGGATCCCATGTATCCTTACTTTCTCATGGGGTTGAGGAGGAGATAAAACAAAGGATCATCAGTGATTGAATGGCAGAGCTGATTCAATGGGCCAGATTATCTCATTCTGCTCTTATGTCATATGGTCTTAAATAAGTACGTCTAAAATTAATTATTTATAATAATTTTGTGTTTAATGGGGACAATCTCAAGAGCACAGATATTAGGTATGGTGAATAAATGTTGCCAATATCAGTAGTAACCTCTTCCAGTCTTGCAATAAATGCTAATGAAGAACACATTGTTTGTATGTTTCATTGATTGTTAATTATTATTACAAGTGTTGCACTATTTCACATTTCTTTAAAACACATTATACAGTGTTGAACTTCTATTGGCTGGAACTTTTGGTAGTGACACTAAGTTTCTGACCTTGTGCTGTTGATCAGTTTTAACCCAGATGCTCACTGTAACTTGCGGAGAAGATATTCCTGATGTCACTTTCAGGGTCTATGGTGCAGCTGTCTGAAAAAAATGAACAGCACAAATGTCATTATTGTAATCGACATACGGCAACATACATCATCTCCAATAACTATATGATTTTCACTCCAATGGAAGAACTGCAGGAACGGGACTGCAGGATTTTCTGGGATTTGAAATCAGATGGTGTCATTCTCGTAAATGCTTATGTAGTGTTCTCGCACAGCTGTAAAATAACTCTGAACTAAACACCAAGCATAAACCAATCAATGAGGCGGTCCCAGTAAGATTAACCATTTACTGTTCACTCTTCCACATTAAGGTATGGTGAAAACTGTTGATAAAACAATACAAAAAATATACTGTATTTGTTTCCTTCTTGACATCACATTTACATCATAAACACTTGCAAAAGTAAAACAACAACAACAATCTTACATTAAAGTGCAACATACAGTCAGAATCTACCCACGCGATCGACTGGCTTTAAACACACTTCAACACAAACTATCCGCAACTCTTTAAATAACAAAAAACATAAACTTTATCAATCATCATTACTTTTAACAGAATCAGCGTTAACATTTTTAATTCAACATATCGATTATCCCATGAACTTAGGGCGTTGATTCACTAATGTTTCTCGTGCGTAGAAAGAAAACTTTTCTCGCGCTGATACTGTACACATAAGCCCCCTCCTTCCTGTTTCTCCAAACCGGTATTCTCCCACAACACACGGCGAAACCGGGAGTGACGTCATCGCATGCGGCTATATATCACAGAAAACGAATTTACTTTAAACAACCTTAACTTTAACTAGAAAATGATAACAACAAATTACTAAAGCAAAAGTATAATAAACTAAACAAATGCCTTAAAGGCAACACAGCTTAAGATCTCAAATGACTGCTCCGAAGATAAAATAATTGGTTATTTGGGGAAAGAAATAAGTATATATAATAAAGTTATTACGAACTCCGTGGAGCATGTGGGGATCTTCAGATATACAAGCACTCTCGCTTTCTTTCTTTTTTTTCATTTTCTTTTTTTCTGTAGGGTTGTTAGAGGGGAGGGGCTAAGGGTATATTTGTTTTTCTTTCTGTAATTATTTGAAAACGCAATAAAAAACGTTTTAAAAAGAGGATCATTAAAAAAGGTCATTTAGTACAGAGTTAAGGAAAAACTTCTTCTGCAAGAGGGTTGTGGGGGTCTGGAATGCACTGCCTCGGAAGGTAGTGGAGGCCAATTCTCTGGATGCTTTCAAGGAGCTAAAGAGGTAACTTATGGATAGGGGAATCAAGGGATTAGGGGACAAGGCAGGAACAGGGTTTTGATAGTAATTGATCAGGCATGATCTCATAATGGCGGTGCAGGCTCGAAGGGCTGAATGGTCTACTTCTGCACCTATTGTCTATTGTCACAGGCGTAACACTGACATGATGAAGGAAGCCCTGAACACAGCCAAAGAAGGAAGACCTTTATTGCTGCCAAAACACCAGTAGTGTAATGGGCAGAAAATATAAATAGAACAGTTGCACCTGAACTTTTAGCATTGCTCATTTTCGAATTATGATAACTCAGAACCTGTAGTAGGATGCAGCAAATTGAAGGCCTTTACTACACAGGAGAAGGAGACATCTGGAGTTTACTCCAGTGTCATGGTGAGCATACTCTTATCATCAGTCGATGCTCTGAAGCATGTACCAGGAAATGTCGACGGATATTTGCCACACACACACACATGCTCCTTGCAGAAATAAAAATCATATTTCTGGAGCTGTATTTCCACAGCGTCAGTCTGGCTTACAATTGAGACTGGATACAATTGGAAAGGACGGTGAGTTGTTTCCTCTGGAGCACCATAGCCTGAGGGGAATTCCGATGAAGGTTTATAAGAGGCATAGATAGAGTAGACAGGGAGTATCTGATTCCCGGGGTTGAAATGTCAAATACCAAAGGGCAGGCATTTAAAGTGAGAAGGCGTGTGTTCAAAGGGCATGTGATGGGTAGGGTTTTATTTATTCAGAGAGTAGTGGATCACTGGAATGCACTGTTCTTAATAGATCTTAACAGACCTTTACTTCTAACAAACCACAAAGTCACCTATTGTGTCGTGGGAATCTGATTCTCAGACGTTCGCTCATATTTGAATTGACAATTAACAAAGAATTGTGAAGTCAACTTGCTGCTCAGTTTTCTCAGACCATTGACTTTGTTGCCCATGGAAGAATTCCTCAACGTGTTTTCCGGAGTTCGGGTATGAGGACAGATGACACATAATAGTTGAGTGAATGACACACACTGATCCTCATGGAGGGATCAGAAATGCAGTGAGGGAGCTATTTTAAGATCCTGGGTGCCAGTATGTCCGAGGAGCTAACCTGGACCCAAAATATTGATACAGCTGTAAAGAAGGTGTGACGGCGGCTATATTTCAATTGGAATTTGAGGAGATTTGGAATGTCACCAAAAACGCTATGCTTTCTTGGAAGCTTGACAAAATTTGAATTATTATCTGAAACGTTGATTAATTTCTACAGATGTCTGTTAGAGAGTTTATTGACTAGTTTCATCTTGGCCTGATATGGAAGCATCAATGCCATTGTAGGGAAAAGCCTGTAATATGTACTAAATATGGCCCAGTCCGTCATTGGTGAACCTCACCCACCATTGAACACAGGAAAGTATTCGGCACCAGTTCTCACTATTTAGTTTGACCAGACAGCTCCTCAGAAAATATTACCAAAATATTACCCCGTCCACCTCCCACCCAACTGGTACATCAATCAAAGTATCTTCTTGATGAATAAACCCTGAACTATCATGGGAACATTTCCATTACAAGACCTACACGATTTTCTATAACTGTCCGTGAGTAACGTCTCGTGGGAAATTGTAATTGACAATGTTTTCAGCACTCTTGGGGATGCCTGCCTCAAGTGACATTCATCTATTTTGTCTAGTCAAACCAATCTCCCATTCATTACTATTCCAGCCAATTAACTTCTGAAAATATATACTCATGATGGCAAATCGACTTTATTGCATATGGCATGACTTAAGGAAGAGCTAATGCATAATCTATATTCTGTGTGCTGTCTGTCCCTTCATCTTTGTGATGTTGCTGCATGCAAATTTTCCTTGGCACTGAACCCGTACCTCACTGAACTTATGATAATAAGAATAAACTCAATTTGAGTTGGAAAAATTAATGTTTTATATTGCATTTCAGTATGTTCATTATATCAAAAAATAGATGTTTGACTTTAAATAAAATGTTGTTTGGAATATTAATTATCTGACACATTTGATTTAGTCAAAGCCCAAAGCATCATTGAGGATCCCTGGCACATATCTCCCAATCTCTTTGACCTATAATCATCGAGAAGGAGGCATTGCAGCTTGAGGACTACGACTGCTAGACTGGGTAATAGGCTTCTTCCATTAGGTTACAAAACCAATGAATGCCCTGCCACAACCGACCTCTCATCACAGGACAGTGAGCTATCTACTGTTAGTTGTTTTTTAATGTGCTGCACACTGCATGTATTGTGAGTTATATTTTATGCACTTATTTTTGACAATATTTAGTTTTATGTGCTTTGTGCGATCAATGATCTGTGGTTGGAGCAAGTTGCAGAGGAATGTTGTTTCGTTTGGTTAAAGAAGTGGAGCTAAGACAATCCTACCTGTGAAGAAATTCCCTCTGCATTACCATTTAATCTGATATCAAGTCGTCTGACCCCTCGGGCTTTGGAAAACTCAGTGTTAACAATCAGCAGGAGAAACACCAGGACGACAAGAGTTTTTTGGAAGGCAATTATCTGGAGGAAGAAATCTCAATTTTGATAGCTCTGGTAAAGAGAAAAGAAGGACATTGAAAGCTTATGGATATTGGAAGACCTAGATAGAGTTGAAGTAGAGAGGATGTATTTTGTGGTGGGGGAGTTTGGGACCAGACAGTACAGCCTTGGAGTAGAAGTACGTCCCTTTACAACAGGAATGAGGAGGAATTTCTCGAGCCAGAAGGTGGTGAATCTGTGGAATTGCTTGCCACAGACAGCTGTGAAGCTATGTAATTGGGGATGGGTAAAGCGGAGGTTGATAGATTATTCATTAATATGTTTGTGATAGGTTCCTGACCAGGGGAAGCAAATGGGGTTGAGAGGGATAATAAATCATCCAAAATGGAATGATGGGCAGACCCGTTGGTTCTAAATGGCCTAATACTGCTCCTATGACTTTTGGAAACTACAAATTGAGAGGGAGGATATTTCAGAAAACTGAGAATACAGGTAAAATTAATACAGCCATACTACTATATGACAAGAATGACTTATCTTTAGATAGCTGGGACAGTAAATCAGATCAGTTTTAAAGGCAATACTGTATTTTTCTAGTTTAAGTGTGTGCAACAATGGGCTATAGTATA
Organism: Hypanus sabinus; assembly: GCF_030144855.1. Taxonomy (NCBI): domain Eukaryota; kingdom Metazoa; phylum Chordata; class Chondrichthyes; order Myliobatiformes; family Dasyatidae; genus Hypanus; species Hypanus sabinus. Next base: position 1,296,236 of record NW_026781662.1, read on the forward strand.
TCTGTGCTGAATTCGGTTCCCACATATTGTCTTGTACAATCAGACACTGTCACTGAAGGTAATAGATTATCTGCAGAAGTACAGACTCTGGTAGCCTTGAAGACAACTTTAGGACACCTTTCAATTGTAGATAGAATAATATTAAATTTACTATTCTCTTCTTTAATCACAGAGAGTATGAATTTAGATTCCATTCAGTATGAGCTGCAAGTTCCTGTACTGCTGCCTTTGCTGAGCTGATTGTTTTCCACTTCCCTAAAGTTGTTTCTATGCTGAGTTCTTAACAGTGTCAAGAGTGACGTGATTATTTCCTTGAGGCTATAGCGTGGGTTTGAGGTCCAATCGAGAGAACAGTTCAAATTCTAGGATGCTATTTCAATGCCATCCTGAATGAATCCAGGCAGATATGTTAAAGCCTCTTGAGTGATTTCCATATACCTTGGAAAAGATGGGCAAGTTCTCCCTGGTTTTGAGTCATTTTCCTTTCTATCAGGGCATAACATTGCTGCATGTGTGAGGTTGGTTGCTGTGTTTCCAATTTATCAGAAACTCTACTTCTAAAATACCTCAATGACAGAGAAATGGTTCAGGACAGCCCAAGCAGAGCATAGTACATTCAGTGGCCACTGTATTAGGAACACCCGTACATCCCATTACACTGGTTAGTGCCAATATCTCATCATCCAATATTGTCGATGAAACTTAATGCATAAAAGCATGCAAGAATGGTCAAGAGATTCATTTGTTGTTGAGACCAAACATCACCATAGGAGAGAAATGAGATCTTAGTGACTTTGACCATGGATTGATCATTTGTACCAGGCAAGGTGGATTGAGAATATCAGAGCCTTCAGCGACTTTCATGTACAAGAGTTTAAAGCGTTTAAAGATAAGTCATTTGATCATTGGCAGTTCTATCAGTGAAAACGTTTATTTCTGTGATATGTCAGACTGCTTAAGCTGACAGAAAGGTGCAATTAAATTACCACATGTTAAATCAATGGTGTGCAGAAGAACATCTCATGAACATGGAAATACGAAACTAATTTAACGTCATTGCTGCTTGTGTGGTTTAAGATCCAAAATGTCTAATGATATTGTGAGAGATTTAAAATACTAAATGGAATCTTTACCTTGAGTTTAAAAATAGCAAATTGTAAATCGCAAAGGATTTAACCAACAGCTACAAGGTAACTGTCAAATATGTCAGTTTGCTATGAAAATGCTTTGAGAACTAAGGAGAACATAGAACAATGAAGAGTACAGCACAACAGCAGGCCATTAGGGCCACAATGTTGTGATGAACTAGCTATAAAGCAAATCAAAAACACCCAAACACTAATCCTTCCTGCCTATACCATGTCCATATCCTCCATCTTCCTGCAATCCTCTATCAGATCACCCCTCAGCCTTTGGAGCTCCAGTGGAAACAACATTTTATTACGCCTCCTGTGATAGCACACACCCTCTAAATGAAGAAGCATCCTGGTAAACATATTCTTCACCCTCTCCAAAGCCTCCACATCCTTCCAAGTGTGGGGCGACCAGTACTGTATGCAGTCATCCAGATGTGGCCCAACGAGAGTCTTACAAATTAGGAACATGACTATTGAGCTAAATGCTTCGAATAATAAATGCAAGCATGTTGTAAGCCTATTTCTAAACAACATACCAACTTGTGTAGCTACTTACAACTAGCAATGAACTAGGATGCCATGATCTCTCTGCTCAGCAACACTAAAGGACCTTGCCCATAACAGTGTTCTGTCTTGCGTTTGCCTTACTGAGGTGCAATTCGTCACATTTATCTGGGTCAAATTCCATTTGCCATTTCCCAGCCTATATCTGCAATTGATCTACATTTTGCTGTATTTATTGCCAGTCCTCCACACTATCCACAGCTCCATCAATTGTTTCTTCATCTTCCAATTTACCAATGAAGCCATCTACATTTAATGCTTGACAATAATTATTTCAGAAAGACTCAGAAAAATCAGATGTACCTGTAACAAAGAAATGGAAGTTGCTTTCTTTGAGCTGCTGTGTCAGATTTAGGTGGTTGTCCCCTATATATTGTGATTCAGGGAGGGGAGGAACCTCAAGTGGAGTATTTTGCAATGGCGCAAATAGTTTCTATTTGGATAGACATGTTTGTGAAGAGTAATCAATGCACTGTGACTATGAACAATCAGTTCATATCTGAGTGTATTCAAATGGGGATTTTATATCCTCACTGTGCCTGGAGATGAAATCCACATATTTACAGATCAAAGTGAACACTCTTACTGTCAGGAGAAGTAAGAAGTAAGAAGTAATGTTTTCTTTTCTTCTTGACCAGCCTTTGTACACCAGAGTTTCTGCACACTACCATCACTTCCGTGTCTCATGGGCAAGTAACTATTGCAGAACTTCACTCAAGTATTCCCTGAACATTTGCCACACTACCGTACTTTTCCTTGAGAGCATTTGTTTCCAAATTCCTGCCTTATAGCCTCATAATTCCCCTTATTCCAATTAAATTCTTTTCTAACTTGTCTGCTCCGAATATCTCTCCAATGATATTGTAAAGGAGACAGGATTATATTCACTATCTTCAAAATGCTCTCCGACTGAGAGATCTGACACCTGACCAAGTTCATTTCCCAATACCAAATCAAGTGCAGCCTCTCCTCTTGTAGGCTTAACTACGTATTGTGTCAAGAAGCCTTCCAGAACACACCTAACAAGCTCCACCTCATAAAAACCCTTGCTCTAGAGAGATGCTAATCTATATTTGGCAAATTAAAATTTCCCATCATGACAACATATATGAATAACATTCTTACACCTTTCCGGAATCTTTTTCCCTATCTGCTCCTCGATATTGCTGGTAATATAGGCTCTGCCCTTCTCCATTGACTGTTTTGGGTGATTTTCACTGATTTTGAAGGGCCGTGCCTCACACAGCCAGACTGCTGCAATACAATGCTCTCCTCTAAGGTATGAGCAGAATGGTGGGTAAATATTCGATGGAGCAGAAACAAGTGGGGTCAGCAAAAAGGAGGCTCTAGATGTGATGGAGGCTCGAGTTGATGGGGAGTAGAAAGATGGAACCAGAGCAGGAGGATGAGGCTACAAATGAAAGTTCAGCAACATCTGGAAACTGATTGACTGAAAAAAAAGAGGTTTATGTTTGCAAAAGGCTGGCAGGTCTCAGTAGCCCCAGCAGCATCTATGCAGAGGAATAAACCGTGAATATTATGGGCCCAAACACTTCATCCTACCTAGACTGTTTATTTCTCTGCTGAGATGCTGCCCGACTTGCTGAGCTCCTGCAGTACTTTGTGTGTTACTTTGCAGTTTATTCTCAGCATCTGCCGAACCTCGAGTTTCATATCTGCAGTGGGACTTTGACAGTTGTCATACAGAATGCCTGTTGACATTGAGTAATAAAGAGGAGAAAATCTGAAGTTATTGAAATCCAAGAACACACAAAATGCTAGAGAAACTCTGCAGGCCAGGCAGCATCTGTGGATAAAGTACAGTTTACATTTTGGGCCAAGATTCTTCAGTAGGACTGGGGAACAAACAATGAGGAGTAAATTTAAAGGTGGGGGAGGGGGGAGAGAAACACAAAGTGATAACTGGAACTGGGAGAGGGAGAGATGAAGTAAGGAGCTGGGAAGTTGATTGGTGAAAGAGCTACAGGGCTGGAGAAGGGCGAGTCTGATAGGAGAGAACAGAAGGCCGTGGAAGAAAGAAAAGCGGGGGGAGAAACACCCGAGGGAGGTGATGGGCAGGCAACAAGAGGGAAAAGTGAATGGGGAATGATGAGGGAGGGGAGGCATGACCGGAAGATCAAGAAATCGATGTTCATGCCATCAGATTGGAGGCTGACCAGCTAGAATACAAGGTGTTGTTCCTCCTACCTGAGTGTGGCCTCATCGCGACAATATAGGAGGCGATGGATTGACATTTCCACTGACTATATTGTTTCTGGAAGCTTGCTGTGTTGAAGTAGATGCTGAGATTTCTGCATAAAAACATTGACTGCTTTTGGGACATGTGCTGTTGAACCAGCAGTTGTCCCCTCAAACTAATCCAGTATATTAACAACAACATGTCCCCTCCCTTTTCCAAAATATAATTCAACCACTCTAATACCATATATCCCATATGTTTACACAAATGGGACATCAGGAATATTTATCTATAACTAGGAGGATCCAACAGTGGTTTACCTGGATCCTGAATAGACACTACAATTGCAATTTTCCATGAGGAGGGAAGATGGCCTGAATGCCAATTAGGATTCAAAAATGTAATATTATCTCAAGAGAGCTGTGGCCATACGTTTAAACATGCAATAACATATATCATCCTTTCCTGCAGCCGTCAGCCCTGAATTAATAATAGTTTTCCTAAATTCACACAAATAAAACTCTACATCACTGTCATTGCTACAGCAGGTTTCCAACACGTCTGGGTATTCACTTAACAGCTTATCCCTACATTGTTTAGTCTCTTCATTATTTTGATTATGAGTTACAGCAAATGACCAAGCCAGTAACTAAACCCTCTCTGTTTCAGTCACAATTGTATCACCTTCTTTAATCAATACTGGGAACCCTATGAATCCCTCACCCCCCATTGTCTTAATCATTCCCCTAACACCTCCAAGGTTAATAGTCCTTCCAATTCTAGCACAATATGACCTCTAGTAAATATTTTTCACAATCTTCATTATTTTCCTCACCACGGCCTGTGACCTGTTACACTTAATAAGATCACGCGGACAGTGATACTTCTTAACTTTCCAAAATGCCACATTTTTCTCAATAATTGCCTCTGCACACTCCTCCGTCCACCATGGTACAGCTTTTCCCCTATTAATGCACTTTTTAATATGAGTCTCTTCCAGCAAATTTGAGAAATAACGTGACAACCTTTCTTTGCAGAAATCGACATCATGCTCACCATTCCATCCACACAGATGTCCCATTCATCACATAAAACATTAAAACTTCTCCAATTTGCTTTACCGAAATTCCACCTCCTCAAAGTGGCATCTTGGTCTAAACCCAGGCTTATAAATAGAGGAAAATGATCACTCCCCAATGTTTCATCTCCCATGACATACCACCCACTCACTGCAGCATGAATGTTTGAAACCAAAGTTAAATTTACAGCAATTTCAGAACTATTATGAACATTAAATCTCATAATTCTCCCACCAGTTAGACACAGTGAAATATATAAAACTCTTCTGCATTTCAAACCAGCACCATCATTCTGAGAACAAGCCCACAGTGAAGTCTATGCATTAAAATCCCCAACCATACAACCCTTAGTGAGCTGGAGCCACATATACTCTAACACATCAATCGAAAGCTTTCCACCATGGTTATAATAATATTCCTCTTTAATGTCGCTCCCTGTTGAATCAAATACTTCTACAAGTGTCTCATACATTTCATTCACATCCACAACTGTATGCCTTCTCCCTTTCTGTATAAAATTTGCAATAGCACCTTCTCTACCAAAAAATCTATCACGCCTAATTACAATATAATCCTGGAAGGAAGAACTTAAATGTAGGAAACCAGGTTTCCTGAATACATACAACGTCAGATAGATTTGATAAATCAGAAATAAACTTGGAGTCTTGACCGTGAAAAATTCTGGCTTCCGGAAATATGCGTATTCTCCCTTCATATACAGTCTGGAGAAATGTAGCGGGACGTTTATGATTGGTGAAACAGATTTAAACTAAGTGTAGTTAATATTGCCACGGTGTCTGGAGATTTAGTTCACCGATTTATTTCAATTGATAAATGTTAGCAGACGGTCATTGTGTAAACTCACGTCAGTTTACCAGCGGATGGCCCTTCAGAAAGTGGAGCTTTAACAAATACAGTGTGAACAAACGCTCTCGTGTTGGAATGGGGTTAAGAGAAGTAACTAAAACGGGACAAAACTCAAAGAACCGCATTCTCCACGGTAATTAAAACAGAAGCAACAATTAGTGTCTTCTTCAGAGAAACCTGATGACCGAGAGGAAATGACAGCGAAGGGGTGCGTCACGATTCCGCTCCTGTGTAGTACGCAGGAATGTAACAGAGAAATCGGGATTCTACTGAATAGTGGACAGCAATTTCTGAGTAACGGAGATAAGATTCTGAATGAGCGCATCAAAAAGCAATTTTCAAACTTACCTCAAGTCCATGTCGCAATATTCTTTTAATGAAACCGTGAGTGGCTCTTAAAAGATCCTTTGATTTTCCCGTTTGTTTTGTCAGTAAACTTGTCTTCAGTTGGAGCTGGTGTACTTGGTCACCGCCATTGTCCCTTCGGACACGGCGTGCTTGGCCAGGTCCCCGGGCAGCAGCAGGCGCACGGCGGTCTGGATCTCCCGGGAGCTGATGGTGGACCGCTTGTTGTAGTCGGCCAGGCGGTAAGCCTCACCCGGGATGCGCTCGAAGATATCGTTCACGAATGAATTCATGGCCTTGGAGGAGATGCCGGTGTCGGGATGAACCTGCTGGTGTCGGGATGAACCTGCTTCATCACTTTGTAACTCTCCTTCCTCGACCTCTTGCGCTTCTTGCCAGACTTGCTCGCCGGTTTGGACAGAGCTTTCTTGGCGCCCTTCTTGGGAGCGGGTTTCGGTGGATCAGGCACTTCCCCGTCGGTTTCAAACACAATAATAATCAGAAACTGTTCGGAGCTCGGACTAAATAGGCAGCGCACAAAATGGTATGTTAATTAGAATGGTGACGCTGAGCATTCCGATTGGCTGCTTGGAGAAAGGAATCACCAAGCGGAACGCTGGGGGATGGGAAGCGGCACCAACGTGTGACGGTTCGCGCTGCGTTTAATACTGGAGGAAGGACAGAGGGCAGAGACAAGCGGGGGTGCGGGCTGCAATTGAAAAGGGAAACGCAAATTTCAAAAGCAGTACGGAAATAAAATTAGATGAAATATTGTAAAATTAAACACGAAGACGTTCAGTTCATGACACAGGGCAGCAGGAGAGCGAAGGAGAGATTTGGACATTTCAAAGTAAAGTTCAAATCGAGTTTATTTATGCACACAGGTGAAAGGAACAACGGATTTGTAGCAGCATCACAGACACATTTCATCAGACACAACATTGACAAGAAACACTGGAATTAAATATGAATTATACCAACATATTTAAATAGACAGAGGACTATCAGAACAAAATCAAAATAACAAAGAGATTATGCGGGCAGTCGGAGAATCACCCCTCTTGTGCTTCTTCATCTCGTCACTCTCGATTCAGTGTCACGCAACGCTGCCACATTGATCCGGCCCATGCCTTCATGCACCAGGTCCAACACTTGCCTTTGTTGGATCTTACTCCTCCGTACACTCGTCTTCGGGTTTGTGGGTGTGTGGCCAGGGTTAGAAGGGGTGGGTGCCCCTTCTTAGGATTGGGTTTGAGGGTACGGCTGGTGGATGTATATGTGAGGCTGGAAGAGATAAAGATGTGGAGTTTAGTATGGTAAGATATGTGGGACTATGGTGGATAGGGTAGTGTAGTGGAGCCAATTTAATCTAGCCGATGACTTTCATTAACGTGGCCTGACTCCCACTTGGCTTAAAGAACCGGGTGTGCAAAGGGACACGTCATCAGTACTGCAACCTGGGGTCATTGGGGGTTTTGGGTCGTTAATCATGAGACTCTCTTGCCCAGGTGACCGAGCCAGGGTTGATCAGACCCAGCTTGTGTTTATCCCATGGACCAAGATAATCAGAGGCACTGTAATTCTGCAAGTTGTGGGTATTTTCGAACTTGTTACTTGGCTGTATTTTGACCATCTGGAGAGTACAATATTCTGAGGCCTTGTAATCAGGCTTTACCTCCTCGTAAGGTTCCACTTTCCTGCTTTAAATTTACATCTGTCTTTATTTTGCATCTGTGTGCCTGGGATTGCATGGGATAATGATTGAGGTTTGCAGATTTGTCCATTATTCCAAAATACAAAAATCTCTGAAATCCAGAACCTTTTCTGCTGACATGACGTCACAAATGGTGAATTTTACCAGGATTAAATGGCTTGTCATATGAAAAGCGTTTCATAGCTCTGGGCCTCTCTTCCCCGTGACGTTGAAGAAAGAAGGGTTACCGAATTGAAACCTATCAAATAGTGGAAGGGCTTGATTGAGTGGATGTGGAGAGGATTTTCCCTGTGGTGGGAGTGTCTAAAGCCAGACCACACAGCTTCAAAATAGAATATCCTTCCAGAATGGAGAGGAGGAGGAATTCCTTCAGCCAGAGAGTGGTGAATCGGTGGAATTTTTTGCCACAGGCAGCAGGAGAGGCCAAATCACTGGGTATAGGCAGAGATTCATAGATTCTTTAGTGGTCAGGGCATAAAGGGATACAAGGGCAGATAGGTTCGAGGAAAAATTGATCAGTGATGATGAAATGGCAGAGCGTGCTCGATGGCCTAAATGGCTGAATTCTGCTCCTATATCTTATGGTCTTATGGACTGAGTGACGAAAACTCTCCCAGAGACTGGTGATCTCAGCTTTGACACAACCCAGCACCTGAGGCTCCAGATAACTTATACAGCAAATACAGAAGTTCTTCATTTTCTGATTAAAGAGATATAATTCCATTTCCATCCTGAATGCATGTCACCTCATTCTGATGTAAAAGAGTAATGATGCTTTGGGCTGAGAACCTTCACACTGAGATCTGATGGAAGGGTCTTGGCCCGAAGTGTTAACTGTTTACTCTTTGTCATACAGGCTGCCTGTACTGATGAGTTCCACCAGCATCTTGTGTTGCTTTGGATTTCCAGCATCAGCAGATTCTCTCGTGTTTGCCATTTACACCTCATTCTGAGGGTATTTTCCTCAGTTTTGGAACTCTCATTCAGGGGAAAGATACTCCTTGCCTACTGTCTGTCACATCCTGAAAGAATCTAACTGATTTCATCGTTTTCTCATTGACTGCAAGAAATACAGACCCGGTCCAGTCACTGTCGTCTCACATAACCAAACCTCCATCTCTGGAACCAGCCCAGTCAGTGGGGGGAACAGTCACTGCACTCCCTCTATTGCAGGGATATCCTTCCTGAGGAAGTGTGACCAAACACGGACACTACATTCAAGGTGTGCTCCCACCAGGACCCTATAGAATCCAGTGAGATATCTGTACCCCTCTTCTCCACTCCTCCTGGATAACAGGACAAAATACTGTTTGCCCCTCTCATTACTTGTTATGTCTGCATGTTAACTCAAGTGATTTGTTTACAATGACACCCAGGTCCCTTTGAACATCCCCATGTGGAAATGATTCTGACAGTTTGATCCTGGGAATAGGTGATCTCACTTTTCCCCACATTCTTTTCCACCCGCCCCATCCTCAACCATTCACTCTCCTGTCTACATCCCCCAAACCTTCTCACTACTGACACTGTCCGTCCCGCTCTGCCAGAGCAACAGACGTTGTCACTGAGTTGTGCAGCACAGAAACAGGCCCTTCAGCCCAACATATCCATGCTGACAAAGTGGACAAACAAAACCATTCTCAGTTACCTCTATTTGGCCCATGTCCCTGTGAAACTTCCCTCTCCACAGTGCAAGAGATATTGCAATGGTGCCCACCTATATCATCACTGGCGGTAGTTTGTTACAAGTAAATAGCACATTCTGTGTACAAAACCTGCTCCTCATGGTCCTATTTAAATCTTCCCTCTCTCACTTTATACCTGGAATCTCTAGCGTCCAACTCCATGACCCTGGAGATAACAGATTCACTACTGACCATATCAATGTCTGCCATTATTTTATCAACCTCTCTAATGTCACATACACTCTGATGAGGAATTTCCAGCCTATCTAGCCTCCTGTTAAATCCATTTTGCACCCTCTCCAGTTTAATGTCACCCTCTGCTCACAGGGCAACTATAAATGTACGTCATGCTTCAAGAGTCGTTTCCCCAAGGCTGGTAGAGCTGTAATGTGACGTCACTGCTCAGTGTCCAATACTCTCCCGATGAATGCTGGTGTGGCAAACACCACCTTCACCGTCCTGCCTACCTGTGTTTACACTTTGAAGGAATTCGATATCTGCACCCCGATATCTCTGTTTTACAGCACTCCCAGGGACCGACCATTCCCCACGGCAGTTCTGCCCTGGTTCGTGAATGACAATGGAACATCTCTTGTTCTTGTTTGCAGGCTCGAAGGGCAGAATGGACTACTCCTGCACCTATTTTCCATGTTTCCATCTCACATTCCTCAAATCACTGAGCTCATTGATCCTGTTGTATTGCTAGTTACATTTTTTCACACTTTAAAGGGATCTGCATATTTGCTGAGCCGGGCATTGACATTGTCAGCCGAGTCTTTAATGATTGAACTGCAGCAGCAGACCTGACACAGCTCCCAGGCTTTTCCTTGCAGCGATACACGCACAGTGCTGGGGGAATTCAGCAGGCCAGGCAGCATCTATGAGAAACAGTAAATAGCCGACGTTTCAGGCCGAGACCCTCCAGAATCTGAACAATGTTTGGTTTTCCTTCGATCCTTTCCCAAGTTACTGGATAACATAACCCATCCTCCAATCCTCTGCCACTACTCCTGCCCAAGAAACACACAGAGAGACAGAGCGGGGAGTGAGGGGACAGAGTCAGAGTGACGGACAGAGCCGAGAGCGGCCTCTCATCGTCCAGCTCCGCCTTCACTTTACTAAGCCCGGCAATTTCCAATGGTTTATCCGAAACACAGAGCTCCAGAGAGGGGAAAGAAAACTCCCTCACACACCACGTACATAGTGAAAGATTCCTAGGAATTTACTGGCTGTCGGACTTCATGCAATCAGAATACAGTGTGATTGGCGCAAGATTAATTTCAAATCGCCCGCCAATTTCACAGCACCCAGCAACGGTGCTTGATTACTTTTTCATGTTATTTACCATTAATTGTATCATGGATTAATCTGCTTCAAAAGTAACTAAGCCAAATATATCGATAAAAATAATTAAAAGGTTGTGGACACGGCTCCCTCTGTGAGGTGCTGGGTGGCTCTTAGAAGAGTCTTTGTGTTGTTCTCCGCCTTCACTTTACTTGGCCCGGCAATTTCCTATCCGCAGCACAGCGCTCGAGCGGAAAAAAACCTCCCTCACACAACACGTACACACTGAAGGTTTTCTGGAATTTTGCTGATTCTCATGCTTTAAATTATAGGAAGTGCTTTTCCACTCCGCAAATACCCGAGAAACTCGGTCTGTCGCTCCCCGGCCCCGTGACCAGTGCGAGCGCCCTCACACACAGCAGTTGGTGGGCGAGGGTGCCGTCACTTCCAGTGATAAGAGGGTTAATTCATCAGAACAATTGTTCCTCTGGGTCGCGAGGGAAATGAAAGTCCGGTCACATAGAGGAACAGGATAAGACTGATATTAGGATATATAGACCACGCATCTGGCGCCTTCTAAACCCCAGGTAAAGTGGTGGCTGAGGAGCTGGTGTGAGGTGGTTGATGCACCATCAATAACTCACTCTGAGACGTAAGGCGAGATATCGGCTTTAATTGACTGAAGAAGGAACCAGCAGCGAGTGACCACCATACTACATCTTGGAGAATGAGGGAGAGGATCAGACCTCGATCGCCTTTATACAGGGGCCTGTGGGAGGAGCGTGTCCAGACAGGCTCATAGTTCACCACATTCACCCTCCCCCCCCCACTTTGTTTAAACGTGTACCCATGTGGTGAAGTTTCTTACAGGTCAAGTCTATCAGGTGGTCGAATCTGTCGCTGCGATCTACGTAGCACCGGCTGTGATTGCACCGATGCCGGCGATATTGGTGATTGCACAGGAGACGGAGGTTGTGCTGGTTCCAGCTCATGCATGTGCGAGGCACCTGGTATATAGGTGTCATGAGGAGTCTATGTAGGGCCTGGTGAGCGCGGTGTCACCTCGGGTACAGGGTTCATAGTTACCGGAGAGTGTTCAGGGTAGTGGTCTGCTGCACCTGCGGGCGCCAGGTCGCGGATGGAGACCGTGTCCTCCCGCCCATCAGGTAGAACCACGTAGGCATACTGGGGGTTCGCATGCAGAAGGTGAACCCTCTCGACCAGCGGGGAGTATTTATTGCTGCTCACATGTTTCCGGAGCAGCACTGGCCCCGGGGACGTCAGCCAAACAGGTAGAGTGGTCCCAGTGACAGACTTCCTGGGAAAAGAGAATAGGAGTTCGTGAGGGGGGGTTGGGGCCGCCATCCAACCACCTGGGCACTCCAAGGGCTTGTGCTTGGCTCAATGATCCCCTCCCTGAGCAGCCACTGCCCCTCTGACTGAGTGAAGGCCCTGTCCCCCGCACTGTACCGCCTGCTTTTAGTCGTCACAGGTTTACAGTCGGGGTCAGGTTGGCTGACAGCGGTGGGGGAGGGACCTGGAGAGTGGAGAGACTGCAAGTGGTGTCGGTAGCGCAGCTGTCGTGCTGGATGGATGTGCGTGCCGTTGTGTGTGTGTGTGGTCAGCAGAGATGAAGTTCCACAGAACTGAGGATTCCGGACAGTGAGTGGTGGGAGGGGCCCGTCATATACCACAGTCACACTTTCGAGATGGCTCTGGAAGTCCAGCCCCAATAGCACAGGTGCGCACAGATTAGGCATGACCAGCAGCGCAAAGTTCCGATATGCTGTGCCTTGCACCACCAATGTCGCTACACAACCCGCCCGGATGTCTGTGGAATGCGACCCAGAAGCCAAATGGATCGTCTGACTTACTGGCCGTGTTGCGAGTCCGCAGCGTTGCACTGTGTCCGGGTGAATAAAACTCTTAGTGCTGCCCGTGTCAAACAGGCATGTAGTCCTGTGCCCCTCCACTCGGATGTCCATCATTGAACTTGCAAGCTGGTGTGGGGCGCTTTGGTCGAGGGTCACAGTGGCCAGAGACGAGCCGCCGGGGTACCCGGTAAGCATCTGCTGGTCGGGCGCGGGGCATGCTGACGCCAACAAAGATGGCCGCCCACATCCGGGGTACCCGGTAAGCATCCGAGGGTCGGGGGCGGGGTATGGTGACGCCGACAAAGATGGCCGCTCACATCCGGGGTACCCGGAAAGCATCCGAGGGTCGGGGGTGGGGCATGCTGACGCGGACAAAGATGGCCGCCAACATCCGGGCATGCAAGATGGCGGCCCCCACGTCTCACTAGCAGCGCTGCACTCCGCTCGCAGTTTAGACTTACAGACGTCGGCGAAATGGCCCCGCTTTCCGCAGCTGGAGCAGGTCGCTTCTCGCGCTGGACAGCGTTTTCGGGGGTGTATTTTGAGGCCGCAGAAATAACAAAGCACAGGCTTCTGACGGGCCACCGCCATGGTCGGGTTCGGGGAGCTGGTGGAATCGCACTGGCAGCGTCGATTTCGCTCGCGGGAGCCGGTGGTGGCGGGGTCGGATGCGTCCACGGAACCGGCGGGGAATCGAGCGACTGGACAGCGTCGGCGTAGTGCAGCGCAGCTTCCAAAGCGTTGGCCGTCTCGATCGCCGAGCGTAAGGTAAGATCGGAGTGTTCCAGCAGTCGCTGGCGCACGTACACTGACCTCAGTCCCGTCACCAAGGCGTCTCGCACTAGCAGTTCCGCATGTTGTTCTGCCGCGAGCGTCTTGCAGTCACAAGCTCGGACGAGAGTCTGTAGTGCTCGGAGAAACTCCGCGCTCGATTCTCCAGGCCGCTGTAGCTAAACGATGTCTTGCGTAGACGGTGTTCACATGCCGCACGTACTGTCTGTTGAGGGCGTCCAGTGCCCCTTCGTAGGTCGGCAGGTCCCGGCTAATGGAATAAACTTTTGGAGTGACCCTCGAGAGGAGAATTCTGTGCATAACGGCGGTTTCAGTTGTACGAACCTCCTCCAAGTATGATTGGAAGCATGCAAGCCAGTGTTCAAAAGCGAGAGCTGCTTCAGGGTCTTGAGTGTCCAAATCCAACCTTTCCGGACGTAAAACGGTTTCCATGTTTTAAAACTTCCAGTCAATAAAATTGATGCACCATCAATAACTCACTCTGAGACGAAAGGCGAGATATCGGCTTTTATTGACTGAAGAAGGAACCAGCAGCGAGTGACCATCATACTACATCCTGGAGAATGAGGCAGAGGATCAGACCTCGATCGCCTTTATACAGGGGCCTGTGGGAGGAGCCACAGGAGCAGTCAGAAGGGGGCGTGTCCAGACAGGCACATAGTTCACCACAGTGGTTGAGGCTTCAGCTACAACGCCTCTCAAAGGGAAGATGGAACGAGTACATCGAGAGGGGTGCTTTCTTCTTGCTACACGGAAGGGGTTAAACGAGCAGGAATGAGGTCCTACGAAGTGATTTTCGGGAACTCAGAAAAAAGCAGGACTTCCAGCATTGCAATCTCGGAATTCTGCCACAAACTATGTGCTGGTGTGGTGAGAACTCCATAACTTTAATATGTTGATGATGATCTGATGCAGGAGCGAGGGCTTCAGATTCATGGATCAATGGGCTCCCTTCCAGGCAGGTGGGAGACCGGGACAAACAAGGCCATTTGCATCTGAACCGGAGGGGAACCAAATTCCTCACCAGGAGGTTTAATGGTGTCACTTGACAGAGTTTGAACTCGAGTAGTAAGTGGGAGAATATACGTATGACAAGACCGTCTGGAAAGAACGAGAGCTAATAAACATGCTGGAACTGATGGGCTGAAATGAGCTTATTTCAACATTATGTTGTCGGAGGGATAAGGCTGGCAGCTCAACATTCCTGGCTTTCATTGTCCTACACGTGAGTTGGGGTAGGGTGGATTTAGCAGGAGCAGAGGTTACCCCACTGGGAATGTCCCAACGAACTGGAAGGCTCACTTGCAGAGGCAATCTGCAGTTACACTGATAGGATTATCATATTGGACCCCACTGACCAGTGCAGGGACTTTTATCTTCCCTAGAATTGATTGGATCTTGCTCAATACTAAGATGCACAAGATTTCTTCAGTGAATCTGAAGAGTGTTTGAAACGTTATGTACAGAGCCCAACCAGAGGTGACAACAGACAGGAGGAATTAGTTTTGGGAAATGAGCCAGGCCAGCTGACAGCTAAGAGTCAGTGAATATTCTGGGATCTTATTTTCTTTCTTAGTGATGAGGAAGAATAAAATCAGATCTTGTATGAAGGTACTGAATTGCAGGAGTGCAAGTTAGTTGGGAGTAAGACAGAAGCCAAGGGGCATTGATTGGGAGCAGCCACCGTCAGACAAGTCCACATCTGACGTGCGGGAGCTGTTTAAAGACCAGCAGATCCGAGTTTGAAATTGAGGTACAGGATTTATCCACATTTGAAAAGGCATGGCTTGCTTAGTGACAATCAGCATGGTTTTGTGTGGGCAGATCACGCTTGACAAAATTGATCGAGGTTTCGGTGGTGGTGATACAGATTATTAGATATAGGAGTAGAATTAAGCCATTTGGCGTATCGAGTCTGCTCTGTCATTTCATATTGGCTGATACATTTTTCCTCTCAGCCCCAATCTCCTGCCTTCTCCCTGTACCCCTTCCAGTACTGACCATTCAAGAATCCATCAAGCTCTGCCTTAAATACCTAAAGTCCTGGCCTCCACAGCTGCCGCCTGTGGCAATGAATTCCACAGATTCACCAACTCTAAAGAAATTCCTCCTCATCTCCAATCTGAAAGTGAGCCCCTCTCTTCTGAGGCTGTGTCCTCTGGACTTAAACATTCCCATACTCTCCATATCAACTTTATCAAGGCCTTTCACCATTTGATAGGTTTCAATTAGTCATCACTCATTGTTCTAACTTCCAGGGAATAAAGGCCCAGAGCCATCAATCACTCTTCATATGACAAGCTGTTTAATCCTGGAATCATTTGTGAGAATCTTTTTTGAAACCCATCCAGTTCCATCTCATCCTTCCTAAGATAAAGGGCCCAAAACTGCTCCCAATACTCCAAGTGAGACCTCACCAGTACTTCATAAAGTCTCAACATTACATCCTTGCTTTTATATTCTAATCCTCTTGAAATGAATGCTAACATCATATTTGCCTTCCTCACCACAGACTCAACCTGCAAATTAACCTTTAGAGAACCAGCACAATGACTCCCAAATCCCTCTGCAACTCATTTTGTATCTTCTCTCCATTTAGAAAATAGTCGACCCTAATATCTCTTTAACTGAAGTGCATGACCATACACTTCCCAGTTCTGTATTCCATCTGCCACTTCTTTGCCCATTCTCTTCATCCATCTGTCCTTCTCTATTTCCTCAGAAATACCTGCACCTCCACATGTCTCTTCATATCATCTGCAAGTTTTGCAACAAATCCATCAAATCAATCGTCAATTTGGATAGGCATATGGACAGGAAGGGAATGGCGGGTTATGGGCTGAGTGCAGGTCGGTGGGACCAGGTGAGAGTAAGCGTTCGGCATGGACTAAAATGGCCGATGTGGCCTGTTTCCGGGCTGTAATTTTTATACGGTTGTAAGAGACAGGTGGAGGCGCAGGTATTTTTGAGGAAATAGGGAACGACAGGCAGATGAAAAGAATGGGTAAAGAAGTCATTGACAGATAACGTAAAAATAATCAGTCCCAACACCTTGGTGCTTGATGAAGCCGTGACTGTGACCATGATCTCTATAGACCTCAGTGGGATTCAATATAGATTGCAATTTCAATTCAGAAATGGGTTCCTCATAGAAGTCTATGTAGGGCTGGAAGTCCGTGTGCAGAGGTGATCCACGAGGACTGATGCTGGGAATTATGTTGTTTCTGATATATGTCAATGTTTGGATGAAAATGTTGATGGCTGGTTTACAAGTTTACATGTGACAGCAAGATTGGTGGAATTGTGGACAGTGATCAATGCACAAAGTGGGACTTAGATCACAAACATATGCAGAGAATTTGCAGAAGGAACTGAATCTGGGAGGGAATGTGGTATTGCACTTTGGGAGATCAAATGGAAGGAGGAAGTATAATGTTAATGATTGACCCCTTCACAGCATTGATGAAAAGAGTAATCTTGGGGATATTGGGATCCAGACACATAGTTCTCAGAACGTGGCAACACAACGGGTTAAGGTGTACGGAATGCTGGTCCCCACTGGTCAGGGTTTGGAATATAAGAGTAAGGGAGTCCTGTATTAAGACAGGCATACAAACGTACAGGGAATGGACCACGTCCAGGTATGTCAACTTCTGGCAGAGTGAAGGATTAGAGGGACCTTGGGGTCTGAGTCCATAGGATGCTCAAAGCAGATGCCCAGGTTGACTCAGCGGTTAAGAATGCATAGGGTGTAGTGGCCTTCTTCAATAGTGGGAATGAATTTAGGAGTTGAGAGGTAATGTTGCAGCTATACCTGACCATGGTCAGACCCCACTTGGAGTACTGTGCTCAGTTCTGGTTGCCTCACTACAGGAAAAATGTGGAAGCCATAGAAAGGGTGCGGAGGAGATTTACAAGGATGTTGCCTGGAATGGGGAGCTTGCCTTATGAGAATAGGTTGAGTCAACATGGTCTTTTCTCCTTGGAGCGAAGGAGGATGAGAGCTGACGTGATAGAGGTGTACAAGATGATGAGAGGCATTGATCATGTGGATAGTCAGAGACTTTTTCCCAGGGCTGAAATGGCTGCCCCAAGAGGACACAGGTTTAAGGTGCAGGGGAGCAGGTACAGAGGAAATGCCAGGGGTAAGTTTTTTTACTCAAAGAGTGGTGAGTGTGTGGAATGGGCTGCCAGCAATGGTGGTGGAGGCAGATACGATAGGGTCTTTTAAGATGCTTTTAGATAGGTACATGGAGCTTAGCAAAATGGAGGGCTGTAGTTAAGCCTGGTAATTTCTGAGGTAGGGGCAGGTTTGGCACAACATTGTGGGCTGCAGTGCCTGTATTGTGTTGTAGGATTTTTTGTTTCTATGACTGAACTGGACTCCAAGGGTATTGAGTGTCTTGATAATATTCTTGTATCAATCTCCTGACGTACTTTTGAATAAGCTTTTTGCAGAGCTACTAGGAGTGTTCTTTTGTCTTCATGGTCTAGTTTTTGCGGGGATACTGACTACCAACAGTAGTGTAATTTTAGTACAATCAATTGAAACACCTTGACTACACATGGTGATCTCCAGTTAACTGATAATGCACCAGAGATGATTTGGTGTGTTATATTAATGGGGGTGAATACATATACAGACAATTATTTTGTGTTTTATATCTGTAATTAATTTAGAGCACTTTGTAGAGATCTGTTTTTACTTTGACAGAAGAGACTTATTCTGTTGATCAGTAAGAAAAAGCCAAATTTAATCTGCTGTGACTCAATATTGTAAAACAATAAAACATGAAAACTTCCAAGGGGCATGAATGCTTTTCATATGCACTTTACATGTAGGGACAGTGATGAGAAAGGGGGAGGGAAAGAAGACACGGGGAGGAATGGTCTCAAGATCCCCAGGTGCTCCTCCCGATGGGATAAAACACGAAAAGCGAAATATCCAAGAGAGATGAGAATGGAGCTGTGATTGTCAGTAGAGATATAATCAGAAGCAGATTGGAGTACTGCTGCATCGAGTAACTTTGCTCTGAGTGCTGCAACAACCACGATCTGCCGGTGGCAATCCATTCCAACTGAGTTTCCCATTCACATACCAGCATATCGGTGTCTTACAGCTGTCTTAACCTGTGATGGGGTGATTATGGGGCAAGCTCCCACTTCCCATTAAATGCTTCCAATGGTGTGCGCCTCAAATTGCCTCCGTCAGCTAAATCCAGCTCCTGACTTTAACATTTGGCTTAGCTACTAAGCCCGACGGAACAGTTTCTAGTGTTGGGGAAAGGTGCAAATCGGTTAACGAGCATCATATAACCAACTGCTATGGGCAGATGGGCTCGTCAACCATGCTTGGCAGCTCATCTAGTGGAAGGAAACCCTGACCTCAAACCTGGACCCTCAGTCTGGCTCTGGAGTTCTCCCTCATTGTGATAACTTCTTCACAGACCCTTCACCACCAGGACTCTCTGTAATCCCACCTCATTACACAGATTACATCTGAAATGTACTGTTCCTGGGTAAGATACTGCTGTAAGAAACTGCCTCTGACCACTCCACTAATTCCTCTTCCACTGTACCTGTTGGATTAGTTTAATCAATACACAGACTGAAGCAAACACACATAAAATGCTGGAGGAACTCAGCAAACAGTCGACATTTTGGGCTGAGAACTTTCATCGGGATGAGACAGAAAGGGACAAAAGCCAGAATAAGGTGGTGGGGGAGGGGGAGGAGGACAAGTGAGTGGGGGGGGTGGTTTGTGGAGGGATGATGATGTGAGCAGCTGCGTGACAGACAGAAAAGACAAAGAGAGGAAGAGAAAGTAATCTAATAGGTCAGAATGTTGGACCATGGGATGACATGAAGGAGCTGGAGAACCTGAGAGAGATGATGGGCGGGTCATGAGGGTGTGTGAGGAGAAGCGAAGGGGTTAAATGGCAACAGAATGCGGGAAACAGAGTGCAGTGATATCCGGAATTGGAGAAATCAATGTTCATGTCATCAGGATTGGAGGCTGCACAGTCAGAATATGAGGTGTTGTTTGGCTAGCCTGTATTTGGCCTCATCGTGGGAAGAGAGAAGGCTACAGACAGACCTGTTGGTAACGGCGCACTACTGGACATTGTACCCTCACTGTGAAAGTCAATATGCAAGCCAGGGTAGTACGATACGTAAAGCAAGCTGTTGCCCATGCGGTGGCTCCTGCTCTCCATGCAGCTGATGAATTCAGAGCAACAGCAGAGACCGATGGAGTCAGGCCCCAGGGTGGTCGCATGATTACCAGCTTGCATTGAACATAGGACCGACAGGGAATTAGTGTTCACAGTGGGGACACTGAATGTTAAGTCATGTTTGACAAACATACCAGAGATTTGAGACTTTACAGGGGAAGTTGGAGAAGTTGAGATTTTGGATTGATCGGAGCCATTTGCCAAGGAGCCACATGAAAGGCTGGTGCGCAAGACCAGATCTCAGTACTGGGATGGAAGTGAGTTAATATTTACTGAAGACTGGTTATCATACTGAGACAGAATAACAGGTCTGTTTCAGGTTGGGATGACATAACTACTGGAGTGTCCCTACTGTTTTGTATCCTCCATTATTTACTATTGATATTAATGATCTGGAGGAGTGGCAGAGAGTGAGGAATCCATGATTGTCAATGACAGGGAATGTGATATGGGCATGTTGTGATTGGACATTTAGTCTCTCCAACCGGATATGGCGAAGCTGGTGACTAGAAATCTTGGGAAATGTAGTTAATGTGTGAAGTGTAATGACGTGGTACGAGGAATCAAAAGTATCAAAAGATAAATTGTAAATGAGAGAAAAAGAGAGGGGTCGAGATGCTGCCTGCAAAACGAAATAGAGACTGGTGCAGTGAAGGGTTCATAGGACCATAAATGATCAAGGTTCAAAGGTGAATGGTTCATTAACATTTATTGCTGGGGCATTAAGGCAGAGAAACAGAGAAGTGTTGTTACAGAGTCAAACAAACACAGAATAATGGATTTTGAGAAGTTAAAGCAGGTCAGGACATACCCAGTGAATGGCAGGGTCCTCAGGAGTGTTAATGAAAAGATATACCTGAGGCACAGGTTCATAGTTCCCGGAAAGTGCCAGCACAGATAGTCAAGGTGTGGAAGAAGGTGCACGTCATGCTTACCTTCATCGGCAAAGGTTCTGAGAAGAGTTGGGACATCACATTACAGTTGTACAAATCAATAATTAAACCACACCAGGAGTACCCTGTGCAGTTCTGGTCACCACGACAGTAAGGATATGATATGTGATTAAGCTGGAAAGGTGCAGAAACGATTCACAGGAATGTTACCTGGACTGGGGCCTGGAGTTACAAGGAAAGATCAGACCGAGTGGGACTGTTTTCCCTGGAGTGAGGGAGGCTGAGGGGAGACCAGACAGAAGTTTTTCAAACTTTGAGAGGTGCAGACAAGGTAGACAGTCAGAATCACTTCCCCAGGGTAGAAATATCAAATACGAGAAGGCACAACTTTAAAATGGCAGGGTGAGAATTTAATGTTGGATTTCAGGGCAGGTAAGATTTCCGTTTCTGTACAGAGAGTGGTGAGGGCCAGGTTTCGGCTGCCATGGGGGGTGATGGAAGCAGATATGATAATGACATTTAACAGGGGTTTAGATAAGCCATGAATATTCAGAGAATCGAAGCACATGAATTATACACAGGCTGAAGAGAATTAGTTTCATTTGGCATCGTGTTCAGCAGAGACATCATGGGAAGAAGGGCTTGTTCCTGTGCTGTACTGTTCTGTGTTCTCGGTGAGCCTCAGTGACGGGGGAGTCATTAGCCGGGGTCACAGACAGGCGTATCTGTGGCAAGGAGAGAGACTGCAGGATGGTGCATTACCTCCCTGGTACCAGAGCCAAGGATGTAACTGAACAAGTACAGGCCATTCTGGAAGGGCAGGGTGAGCAGCCAGAGGACGCGTCCATATCGGTTCAAACAAATGAGTCAAAGTCCTGCAAAGAGACTTAGAGAGTTCGGGAAAAAGTTAAGCAGAATCTCTTGGGGGGGGTGGTGGGGGTAATTCCAGTGTCACCTGCTAGCGAGGGAAGAAAAAAAAAGGTGGTACAGTTATATGTGTGGCTAACAAGCTGGTGCAGGTTAGTTACATAGATCATTGAGTTTTTTTCAGGAGAGGCGATGGGAAGAGTAGACAAACAAACAAATTGCAGTGTCTCAGTAGCAGATAAACAAAATTAGAAGTAAGAGAAAGAATAAAAAGTTACCACAAACAGTCTGACATGAGGGGTGTCATCACTTCCACGGCTACAGGTTGACTCATTACAGAGCCCAGGGTCAGAATGACTTCATGCAGCGCTCCTTGGAGCAGCGCAGTGGTGTTAGTCTGATACTGAAGATGCTCCTCTGTTCAGCCAAGGAGGCATGCAGAGGGTGAGAAACATTGTCAGCATTTTCTGTCGGGTCCTTTGTTCCACCATGGCCTCCAGTGTGTCTAGTTTCACTCCAATAACAGAGCCAGCCTTTCTAATCAGTTTATTCTCAGATGCCACTGGCCCAGTACACCACTGCATAGTTAGGCCAAGTTAATGAACACAGTGGCACCGAGGGTCTGAAGTGCATTTGTATCAGTGCCGGGTGTGGAACAGTTAATGCAAACGTACTTAGAGTCAGAATTAGCACATGGCACAGTGATACAGCCATTACAGAGAAGGGCAGGTCTGGTAGCTAAACATTCCAGGATTCAGGTTCCGACAGTCCAGAGGGAGGTGAATGAGGTTTGGGGAGCTGTACTGCTGATCAGGCAGAAGGTCACAAATTCAAGGTCATCCCGGAGGCTCCTCCAGTGAGACACTGTGCGTGGAACTCAGGAATGAAAAAGGTGAAATCACTGTGATGGGATTATACTGTAGGGCTCGCGATAACCAGTAAGAGAGAGGAACAGATATTTTGGCAGGTTATGGACTGATGTAAAAACAACAGAGTATCTATAGTGAATAAACTCCCCAGAGTGACTGGGACTCCCTTATCATCTGAGGCTTGATTGGGGCATGATTTGTTAAGTGTTTTCAGCAAGGTTTCCTGAAACAGTATGTAGATGATCCACCAGGGAGGGAGAATTTCTTGACTTTGCCTTGGGAAATATGGGACTCACCAGGTTGTGGAAGGAACAACCAGTGTTCCAAGAGGAATTTGACAGGTCCTTCAGTGGAAATAACCTGCTGAGCTGTGGGAACAGAGTGGGGAATGGGACTGTAGAAACGTTGCAGCAGGAGGTGCTATAAATTTGATGGTCAAATAGTCCAGATCATCCCAGAATGATCATGTGACCAGTAATATTCTGAAAAAAATTATTCTATTCTCCAGTGAACCTTCATAGCTCCTGGTTGGATAAGATCAATTGTGGGATAAGGACACACTTCTGTAAAATCACTGACACCATATTCCAAGCACACTGAGCTGCCAGAGAACTGCATTGGCTAGTGAGGACACAAACCAGTACAACACCCGGCTCTCTAATACAAACTTGAAAGCTGAAAGTAAATGTATTATCAAAATACATTTCTATCATCATACGCAACCCTGGGATTTATTTTTTTTTGGGCATGCTGTTGGTTTGTTAGAGCTGTTGGGCAAGGTATAAAGTAATTTGGCAGGGGCATGAGAACTGGTGTGAAAGGACTCAGGATAGGACAGCTGGTAAAGAAAGAAAAGATAGCATGCAGTCACTCTGTCAGGAAGAGCGAGCAGACGACAGGACATAACTGCAGCCAGCAGATGGATGCCAAATCAATAAAGGTAGCAAATCCAATATTCGAAGTGTTATACATCAATGCACAGAGTATAAAAAATAAGTTGGATAACCTTATTGCCCTGTTACGGATTGGCTTGTATAATGTGATCATCACGGAATCACAGCTGAGAAATATTTATAGTTGGGAGCTAAATGCCCAAGTGAGACAAATCAGAGGGACAGGAAGGTAGGCAATTGGGATGGCCTGGCTCTGCTGGTAAAGAATCGTATCAAATCAGTAGGAAGACGTGCCATAGGGTGGAGAAATGTTGAATCATTGTGAGTGGAGTTTAAAAAAAAATACGTGTAAATGGACGCTGATGCAGTTATAAACAGGCGGTCAACAGTTGTTTGGATGTGGACCACAGATTACAACAGGAAAGAGAAAAGGCATGTCAAACGGGCAATGTTATTGGAGATTTCAACATCCAGGTCAACTGGGAAAATCAGGTAGGAAATAGATCTCAAGAGAGTGAGGTTTTGAATGCCTGAGAGATGGCTTTTCAGAGCAGTTTGTCATTGAGCCTACTAGGGAATAAGCTATACTGGGTTGTGTGTTATTTAATGAACAAGAGGCAATTCGGGAACATAAGGAAAAAGAGCCCTTAGAAAGCAGTGATCACAGTATCATTGAGTTCAACTTGAAATTGGACAGGGAGAGAGTACAGTCTGACATCGCAGTGCTTCAGTGGAGTAAAGGTAGTAACAGTGGTATGAGAGAGCAGTTGGCTAAAGTAAATTGGAATGAGATGCTGGCAGAGATGGCAGCAGAGCCGCAAAGGTGGAAAAAATGAGGGAGGTACAGGATAAATGTACTCGAGAAACTAATAATAACTCAAATGGCAAAATAGGACAACTGGTTCAGCTGGCTTCTCCAATCTGCACTGAACTAAGCATCTGTGCACTTACTCTCTTTGAGCATTTCAGTTCAAAACGCTACAGAACTTGCTTGTGTTTATTGTTTGCAGAATTTGTCTTTCTTTCTGCACATTGGGTGTATGATGGTCTTCTTATTTTATTGGTGGGTTATTTTGGCTTTCTTTGTTTTATGGCAGCCTGTTTGAAACAAACCTCAAAGTTGTAGAATGTATACGTACTTTGATAATAAATTTACTTTGATCATTGATTCAAAAACCTGATGCTTGAGGGATAAAATAAGGACAAAAATTTAACAAAACTTAAAACTGATGCTCTTTTAATTACAGGCCAGGATGCAGAAGAGTGGAAAATGACAAATATGCTTCCTCTTTTTAAGAATGCGATAGGGACAAGATAGGAAACTATACCCGGGTGACTCTTACATTAGTGGGAGGGATATTACTGGAAAATATATTTAATGATAAAATCAGCTCAGACTTCATTAGGCATTGGCCCGATCACACTTGGAGTATTGTGAACAGTTTTTGGCACCTTATCTAATAAACTACATGCTCACATAGGAGAAGGTCTAGAGGAGGTTCACAAAAATGATCCTGACAATAAAAGGGTTAATGAACAAGGATTGGTTGATGGCTCTTGGCCTGCACTCTCTGGACTTTAGAAGAATGACGGAATCTCACTGAAACTGATCAAATATTGAAAAGCCTAGAATGAAGCGGGGAGGGTAGTTCCGATAGTGGGGCAGTCTAGGACCACCCGGCACATACCGTTAGAACAAAGATATGGAGTAATTTCCTAATCTGTTCTGCCTATGTCAGCATGTTGTTCATTGACCATAGCTCAGCGATTAACACCATCATTCCCACAGTCCTGATCAATTAGCTACGGAAACTGTTCTCTCTGCGATTGGATCCTCAACTTCCTAACTGGGAGACGACAGTCTGTGTAGATTGGTGATAAAACGGGCTAACCCCTATTGACATCAATGGATCTGGGGTTGAGAGGGTAATCAGCTTTAGGTTCCTCGGCATCAACATACCCGAAGATCTCACGTGGTCTGTGCGTACTTGTTGAGTGTTGAAAAAGGCATAACAGCGTCTCTTTCACTTCAGATGACTGAGGACGTTTGCTATGGGCCCCCAAATCCTAAGAACTTTCTACAAGGGCTCAATTGGGAGCATCCCGACAGGCTGCATCACTGCCTGGTATGGGAGTTGTACCTCCGTTAATCGCAGGACAGACCAGCGCATTTGTGGTTGTGAACTTCCCATGATTCAGGACATTTACAAAGCCCGGTGTGAGAAAAGGGCCCGAGGGATCATTGTGGACCCGAGTCACTTCAAGCACAATCTATTCCAGCGGCAACCATCCGGGAAACGGTACTGCTGCATAAAAGACAGGAGCAACAGGCTGCTGGACAGCTCCTTCCACCAGGCTATCAGACTGATTAACACACGCTGATTTGAGGGAACCTCTATGTACATTGGCTGTTCTATTTATTATCAATGATTATAAATTACTATGATTGCACATTGCATATTTAGATGGAGACATAACGTGGATTTCTACTCCTCACGTACGTGAAAGATGCAAGAAATAAAGTCAATTCAAATATCTCCTCTTCACTGATGAACAACACTGGCCCTGGTGCACCTCAAGGATGTGTGTTTTGCCAACTGCTCTACTCCCTCTATACCCATGACTAAATATAGCTCAAATGCAATCTATAAATATGCTGCATACAACCTTTGTCAGTAGAATCTCAGATGGAGATGATTGGACATACAGTACTGGGACATACCAGCAAGTTGAGTGGTGTCGCAGCAACAACCTTGTGCTTCAGACAAAACAGCTGATTGAGACAAGGGAACACGAACCAATCCTCATAGAGGTATCAGAAGTGGACAGTGAACAATTACAAGTTCCTGGGTGTCAACATCTCTGAGGATGTATTGATGCAGCGACAGAATGAAGAAGGCAAGACAGCAGATATATTTCATCAGGAGTTTGAAGATATTTGGGTTATCATTTTAAAACACCCAGAAACTGTTGTAGATGTATTCAATATATATTATTCATATATTATTTCAGTTTTTGCTGTATATTAATTTACTTAATATACATATCCATAACACACATACTGTAATTTATTTATTATTTCTATATTATCATGTCCTGCATTAAACTGCTGCTGCTAAATTAACAAATTTCCTGACACCTGCCGGTGTTAATAAACCTGATTCTGGTCCTGACTCTGAAGTCATCCCCACAGTGAGATGTGGCCAATTTATTGGGTACATGGAATGTGGATGTTCTCGATTGTTTGGGCGGGGGGTGTTGGAGGTATAAGAGTGTTCGAGAGGGTTGAGAGCTCTATCAGGGTCTCCTGTCCCTGGCAGAATGGGGCAGCTGACAGGATGGGCCAAATGGATGAATTCTGCCCCTGTGTCTTACGGTCCACTGGTCTCGGAGCAGCTGCAGGAGATTTCAAAGGGAAAGTTGAGCAGCCGGACGTCCGGCTGGACGGTGTCTTACGGTCCACTGGTCTCAGAGCAGCTGCAGGACATTTCAAAGGGAAAGTTGAGCAGCCGGACGTCCGGCTGGATGGTATCATACGGTCCACTGGTCTCGGAGCAGCTGCAGGACATTTCAAAGGGAAAGTTGAGCAGCCGGACGTCCGGCTGGACGGTGTCTTACGGTCCACTGGTCTCGGAGCAGCTGCAGGACATTTCAAAGGGAAAGTTGAACAGCCGGACATCGTGGTGGACGGTGTCTTACGGTCCACTGGTCTCGGAGCAGCTGCAGGACATTTCAAAGGGAATGTTGAGCAGCCGGACATCGTGGTGGACGGTGTCTTATGGTCCACTGGTCTCGGAGCAGCTGCAGGAGATTTCAAAGGGAAAGTTGAGCAGCCGGACATCGTGGTGGACGGTGCATGTTGCTAATAGCAACATAGGCGGGAGGAGGGATCTGGTCCTGTGCAGAGAATTTAGAGCAATAAGACAGGCAGACATACTTCATTGTTCCCGAGGGAAATTGGATTTCGGTACAGCCGCAGCAACCAAGAATATTGAAGAAATATAACAATATAAATCTATAAATAATTAAATAATAATTTAATCATGCCAAGTGGAAATAAGTCTAGGACCAGCCTATTGGCACACGGTCTCTGACACTCCGAGGAAGGAGTTGTAAAGTTTCATGGCCACAAGTAGCAATGACTTCCTATGACGCTCAGTGTTACATCTCGGTGGCTGAATGTACTCCTGTTCATAACCAGTACGTTATGGAGTGGATGGGTGTCATTGTCCAAGATGGCATGCAATATTGAATACACAACACATACAGAGAAATGTATCATTTGCATTAACAGCCTATAAGCCAAAGGATGTGCCGGGGACAGTCTACAACCGTCACCACACATTACACTGGCAACATAAGCATGGCCACAACGCTTGGCAGAATTGCCTCTCAATAGGATTGTACAAAACTGTTTAAAGACAGATTTCAAGGGGATCTGAAGGGTAGACCCTTCACACAGGAAATAGCTGCTGTCATAAATCAGCTGCCAGAGGAGGTGTGGGGGCAGAAACCCGCAAAGTCTCTGTTCATTAAACCTTCCCAGGAACATGTCATTCTCTGTGTACATCCTGCCCAGTGATTTATACAGAACTGAAACCGCCCCTTCGGTAAAACTCATCCACGCCAAGCAAGTTGTCGACCTGAACACGTCTCATCCGTGTACATTACGCCCGCCTCCCTCTCAACCTTTCCTATCCATGCAACTGTGCAAATATGGTTTAAACCTGAGGCAGAGAGCCGGTGCGGTGAGGCGCTGACAGACACTCACTCCTCCGTGGGCAGGAAGAGGAGAGGCCGATTCCCATAGTGGAGCCGAAACCCAAAGTAGAAACCGACTCCACTTTACCACAACCCCGGACCGTTCCCCTGGAAACGACGTCGGTGAAGGTGGGACCGCTGTGATGTCAGCTCGTCACAGAACGGCAATCTGTATCAGCAACCCAGGAGGTGGGGCAGAGTGAGCTGTCAATCAGTGGAACCGCTGAGAAATTGCGAGCATTGTCACAGAGTGGGTACTGCGGGGAATTTCCGGGAACGGTGAACCCACCCAGTGTTATAGACAGTAATATTCACATTTTAATTTGACTCTTCGGTCTTATAAATACCTAATATTTGTGTTTTGTATATTTTTGTGTGGATAATCTTTATAGTTTAGTGTAAAAAAAAATTCCATAGAACCATAGAACATTACAGCACAAAAACCATTTTTGTGCTGTAATGAACCATTTTTCTGCAGGGTCCCACTGCCCTGCAACTGTGCCATATCCCTCCATACACCTCTCATCCATGTACCTGTCCAGGTTTTTCTTAAATGTTAAAAGTGAGCCCGCATTTACTAATTCATCTGGCAGCTCATTCCACACTCCCACCACTCTCGGTGTGAAGAAGCCCCCCCCCCCCAATGTTCCCTTTCAACTTTTCCCCTTCACCCTTAAGCCATGTCCGCTAACCTCAGTAGAAAACGCCTGCTTGCATTCACTCTATCTATACCAATCATAATTGTATATACCTCTGTCAAATCTCCCCTCATTCTTCTATGCTGCAGGGAATAAAGTACCAGCAATATCCTTCTAAACGTTCTCTGCACTCTTTCAAACTTAGTAATATCTTCCTGTATTTCGGTGACCAAAACTGCACACAATACTTCAAATTCGGCCTCTCCAATGCCTTATACAACCTCACCATAACATTCCAACTCTCAGACTCAACAGGCTGATTTATAAAGGCCAATGTACCAAAAGATCACTTTACAACCCTATCTACCTGTGACGCCACCTTTAGGGAAATTTGGATCCGTATTCCGAGATCCTTCTTTTCTAATGAACTCCGCAGTTCCCTACCATTTACCTTGTATGTTCTACCTTAGATTTTCCTTCCCAAGTGCAGTACCTCACACCAGTCTGTGTTAAACTTCATCTGCCATTTTTCAGACCATTTTTCCAGCTGGACCAGAGCCCTCTGCAAGCTTTGAAAACCTTCCTCACTGTCCACTGCATCTCCAACCTTTGTATCATCAGCTAATGTGTTGATCCAATATACCACATTATCATCCAGATCATTGGTATAGATGACAAATAACAATGGACCCAGTACTGATCCCTGTGGCACACCACTAGTCACAGGCCTCCACTCAGAGTACCAATCCTCCACTACCACTCTCTGGCTTCTCCAATGAGCCAATGTCTAATCCAATTTATTATCTCACCATGTATACCTAGTGACTGAATCTTCCTGACTAACCTCCTATGTGGACCTTGTCAAAGGCCTTAATGAAGTCCATGTAGACAACATCCATTGCCTTCCCTTCATCCACTTTCCTTGTAACCTCCTTGAAAAACTCTAATAGATTTGTTAAGCATGACCTGCCACACACAAAGCCATGTTGACTCTCCCTAATAAGTCTCTGTCTATCTCAATACTTGTAGATCATATCTCTTAGTACTCCTTCCAATAATTTACCAACTAATGACGTCAATCTTACTGGCCTATAATTTCCCAGATTACTTTTAGACCCTTTTTCAAACAACAGAACAACATGAGCTATCCTCCAATCCTTCGGCACCTCACTGTAGATAATGACATTTAAAATATATCTGCCAGGGCCCGTGCAATTTCAAACACCAGTCTCCTTCAAGGTCCAAGGGAATACCCTGTCAGGTTCTGGGGATTTATCTACTCTGATTTGCCTCAAGATAGCAAGCACCTCCTCCTATTCAATCTGTATAGGCTTTGTGGCTTCACTACTTGTTTGCCTTATTTCCATTGATTCCATGCCAGTTTCCTTAGTAAATACAGACACAAAAATACCCATTTAAGATCTCCCGCATTTCTTTTGGTTCCATTCATAGCTGACTACACTGATCTTCAAGAGGACCAATTTTATCCCTTACTATCCTCTTGCTCTTAATATACCTGTCGAAGCTCTTTGGATTATCCTTCACCTTGACTTCCAAAGCTACCTCATGTCTTCTTTTTTCCGTCCTGATTTCTTTAAGTATTTTTTGTACTTTTTATGCTCCTCAAGTAACTTATTTGCCCCCTGTTTCCTATACATGTCATACATCTCTCTCTTCTTCTTTATTAGAGTTCCAATAACCCTAGAGAACCAAGATTCTGTATTCTTATTCACTTTGTCTTTAATCCTGACAGGAACATACAAACTCTGCACTCTCAAAATTTCTCCATTGAAAGCCTCCCTTTTACCAATCACACCCTTGCCAGAGAACAACCTGTCCCAATCCACACTTTGTAGATCCTTTCTCATTTCTTCAAATTTGGCTTTTTTTCCAGTTTAGAACCTTAACCTGAGGACCAGGTCTATCTTTATCCATGATCAAGTTAAAGCTAATGGTGTTATGATCACTGGAACCAAAGTTTCCCTTACATACACTTCCGTCACCTGTCCTAATTCATTTCTAACAGGAGATATAATATTGCATCCTCTCTAATCAGTACCTCTATATATTGATTTAGAAAACTTTCCTGAACACATGTTACAAATCAAAACTTGTCTAGACCTTCAACAGTATGGGGTCCCAATCAATACTTGGAAAATTAAAATCCCCGAATGTCACAACTTTACGTTTCCTGCAGAGGTCTGCTATCTCTCCACCGTTTGCTCCTCCAAGTCTCACTGACTATTGGGTGGACTATAAAACAACCCCGTGGTCATGCATTTCCTGTTTCTCAGCTGGACCCATATGACCTCAGTATTCAAGCCCTCCAATCCGTCCTGCCTGAGCACTACTGTAACATTTCCCTGACTAGCAATGCCACCACTCCCCACCCTTCATCCCTCTGCCGCTATCACATCTGAAAGATCAGAACTCTGGAACCTTAAACTGCCAGTCCTGCCCCTCCTGTAGCCAAGTTTCACAATTGGCTACAATGTCATAGTTCCACGTCAGTTCCCACCCTCAGCTCGTCAGCCTTCCCCACAATACTCCTCGCATTGTAATAACACACCTCAGAAGATTACCGCCGCTCTACTATCTAATCTGGCATTCTGGTTCCCATCTCATTGCAAATCTAGTTTAATCCCCTCTCCCCATAACACTAAAATAACCTCCCTGCAAGGATATTGGTCCCCCTGTAGTTTAGGTGTAACCTGTCTCTCTTGTATAGGTCCCAATGACCCTGCAATGTGAAACCCTGCCCCCTACACCAGTTCCACAGCCACGTGTTCATCCTGCAGAGCATCCTATTCTTACCCTCACAGGCACGTGGCACAGGTAGGAATCCTAAGATTACCACCCTTGAGGCCCTGCTTTTTGACTTCCTACCAGGCTCTCTATATTCATTCTTCAGGACCTCCTCACTCTTTCTTCTTATGTCATAATCTCATAAAACATTGTAACTAGACCAGTGACTCCTTGTTGAGAAACGAAAGCTACCGAAAAACATGGTCAAAGCCAAAATTTTAATCTAAAGTAAGTTAATAGAAACAAAGCAAAATACAAGCCCTTTGGCACACAAATTTGTGCCGAACATGTCCCTAACTTAGAAATTACTAGGCTTACCCATAGTCCTCTATTTTACTAAGCTTCATGTACTTATCCAAAAGTCACTTAAAAGACCCTATCGTATCCACCTCCACCACCGTTGCCACTCACCACTCTCTGAGTAAAAACATACCCCTGACATCTCCTCTGCACCTACTCCACAGCAACGTAAACCTGTGTCCTGTTGTGGCAACTATTTCAGACCTGAGAAAACACCTCTGACTATCCACACAATCAATGCCTCTCATCATCTTGTACACCTCTACAAGGTTACCACTCATCCTCTGTCTCTCCAAGGAGGAAAGTCCCTTGCACCCTTTCTATGGCTTCCACTTCCTTCCTGTAAGTGAGGACACCAGAACTGAGCACAGTACTCGTAGATTCTTATCGCCATAGAAAATTATAGCACAGAAAGACGTCATTCGGTCCATCTAGTCTGTGCGAAATCCTTTAAACAGAGCACTCCTATCGACCTGCCCTGGGAGCACACCCCGTCATACTCCTACGATCCACGCACCTATTCAAACTTCTCTTAACAGTTGACATCAAATTTGCATGCATCACGTGTTGGCAGCACGGTCCAACACCCACATCTGAGTGAAGAATTTTCCGTTTGTGTTCTCATTAAACTTTATCACCAACCAGCCTCAGCCCCTGATCTCCAGTTGGAGTTCCACCCAGCCTCCGAGAGAGAGAGGGTTGTGGAGTCTGACTTTAGATATATTGAAGTCAGAGGTGAACAGATTGTTGATTACTCAGACCATGAAGGAATACGGTGGAAATGCAGGAGATTGGGGCTGAGGGGGACCTGGATCAGACATGATGAAATGGTGCAGCAGACTCGAAGGCCTAATTCTGCTGCGATATCTCATGGTCTGATTTTAGGTTCCTGTGTTGGCGGTTGTCAGCATTTCAGTGGATCAGTCCTGGTGGGACCAACCGAGAGTGAGGGACAGGGAGAGACTGACAGATACGGAGGGGAGGAATAGTAGGATAAGTAGGAACAAGTGAAAGGAGTAGTGGTGCTCAGTCGGGGGGAGTCACGAAGTCGGGGAAGGTTTTAGCGGATGGACGGAGGAACATAAAACTTTTCGGATGCCGGAGAGGGATGAGATGACGGAGACGAAGAAGGTTGTATTTGAGTAAGTATTCGAGTTGAGAATTCACCTCGCAGTTGAAAAAAACGTTCGAGAGGGGCACCAGGTTCGGCTCTGCTCGCCCCTTCTCTTCTGTGACCTCTGACCCGAAGGCCGATGTGAGAATCATCACTCAGGTGGGTGAACACTCGCCGGTCCCCGGGTTCCGAATCTCTACCTTCTGGGCCACTGGAAACCTTTGCCACCACCAGGCTGGACTGCTCAAGGACTCGGTGGTGAGGAAGCTCATAAAAGGTTCGCATTCTTCTCCCAGGCAGGGATTTAATTTTAAGGCTCTGCTGTGGCCTCATTTGGAGTGTGCTTCCCTGTCACTTTCACTTTAAGACTCGGACTGACAGCTTCTGCCTCTCACAATCCTTCCTGGAAAGTTTGTAATTCAAGCGCTCGTGCTGAGCACTCAGTGCTCAACCGTAGGAAATCCATTTCCAGCGCTTTTGGTTGTGATCCAACACCTCCCAGTATTCTCATGAAACCAACCTCGCAGCTACATCTTTGCCAGAAAACAGACTTGCCGAATCTACATTTGCCAGATCACTACTGCCGCCAAAACAGTCAGCCTTCAATCAATTCAGAACTAAACCCCAGGTCATAAATACCCCTTTCCATAATTACCTTGAATCTAAATGGCAATAACATCCCTTTAAAACTCAGACTGCCACGAGATGCAAAGTGGTCGCCTGCACAAACTTTTGTCCCCTGCCTTGTTCCATTCCGCAGGAGGAGATCCAGTATTGCACACTGTGGTTGGAAATATCTACCTACTGATTAAGGAAACTTTCTTGAAACCATTTGAGAAACTACCCCACTGGTCCTTTCACGGAATGGGGCTCACAGTTAATACCTGCTAAAATATCACAAACTTATGTTTCTCTACAGATTTGTCCCTCTGAATCCCCGAGACTATTTGGTAATTGATAATATGGCCCCATGATCGAGTTCATACCTTTCTTATTCCTCCGTTCCGTCCAAAAATTCTCACTTAGTCGTGTTCCCCAGTGTGTCCTCACTGAACACCGCCGTGACATTTTCCCTGACGCAAAGCCGCCCCTCATGTTTGCATTGTTTGCCCATTAACACGACTAAAACAGCCGAATCCCAGAATATTAAGCTAACGGTCCTGCCTCTCATGCAACTAAGTCTCACTACCGGCTACAATGCCATACTTCCAGACTTTGATCCCCGCCCTGAGCTCATCTGCCTTTCGTACAACACTTACTGCATTGAAACGTAGGCAGCTCAGAACGTGAGACCCAACATGCTCAACATTTTGCTTCCTGTCTTCGTCTGAGTCCTTAACTACATCTGTTCCAACAAGCTTTCTTCTATCTGTGATGGCATTACAGTTTTCATCGACCTGTATCTCTAGTTTAATGCCCACCCCACCAATGTTTTATGGCAAAAACTCCCGCTGTGATATTATTTGAACTCAAGGTGATGTGTAAACTGTGAGAGCCTTTAGCTGGCAGAGGAAGTGAAGGAGCTGAGCACGGCGGGGCGGAGTGGCGTGACCTCCGGGCAGGAGTGTGTGCTGCCCCCCACTGTTCGCTTCGCTGAAGACAGGCTCTGTTCCCCTCAAACTGCGTTGGTGTTTTTCTGTTTTATACATATTTCTGTGCCTTCTGCCGTGTTTAAATGTTGATATCGGGTTTTGCACAATGTTTCTGGAGTAACGCTGTCACGTTTGGCTGTATTCATGGATGTTCATGTGTCTTCCTGACTTGTGAGGCATACCTCGACTTGGTCATTTGAACCCGTCTAACCCGCCCAGAGGCATACAATCTGGTGTGCCTGTTATTGAGCCGCATGGCCACAAGAGGACGCTGTACTTGGACTGGATGTTTAACCCCATTGAATTTCCGGTCCGTCACCCAGTTTCCAGCGAACTGAACATTCGGTCTGGTTTCCTCCCAATATGATCCGATAGAGAGTCATCGCATAACGACAAGATAATGAGAGGCATTGATCGTGTGGATAGTCACAGGCTTTTTTCCCGGGGCTGAAATGGTTGCCACTGGAGGACACAGGTTTAAAGTGCTGGCGAGTAGGTACAGAGGAGATGTCAGGGGTAAGTGTTTCACTCAGAGAGAGGTGAGTGAGTGGAATGGACTGCCGGCAACTGTGGTGGAGGCGGATACGATAGGGTCTTTTAAGGGACTTTTGGATAGGTATATGGCGCTTAGAAAAATATAAGGCTATTGGTAAGCCTAGTAATATTTTAAAAGGTAGGGACGTGTTCGGCACAACATTGTGGGCCAAACATTGTGCTGTAGTTCTTACATGTTCCTATGTTTCTATCTTTATTTTATCTTGCTAATAAACCAGACTTGCTGATTGGTTGTTGTTCAAACAAACGCGAGGCACTGGTTTATAATGCACACATTTCCCGCTCCCGAACTCTGATTGGAGGCAGTCCAAGGGGAAAATATATATGAGTCTCTGACGCCGTCAGTCAGACCCTGAGTGAGACTCCTCCATACGATACTAAAATACCCACTCGGAGTCACACTCTGAATGAAGCTCCCTCACCAATATTACATCACTCAAGTTCCGGGTCAGACAAGGAGTGACGTTCACTCCGCGCCGTCCCGAATTTTCGGAAAAAGAGTGAAGCACCCACTCGCAGTCGTATAGCGTATTTCCGGAGTCAGAGAGAGAATGAATCTCCTTCCACACTGTCCCATCACACACTGCTGGGGTCAGACAAAGCGTGCGTCCCCCTCCACACCGTGCTAATACACACACCCGGGATCAGACACAGTATGAAGATCCCTGCACACCGTCCCATCACACACTTTCCGGTGCAGACACGGAGTGCAGCTCCCTCCACGCTGCCCCATGGCAGATCCCCGGCATCAGAAGCGTGATGCACCCTCGAAACTGTCCCATCACGTTCTGTCTGGTACAGACACAGAGTGAATTCCCTGTTCCCCATTCCTTCACACACTCACCGTTCAGATATTGTTTAGTTCAACTGCAACACCCCAGCTCAAAACCCGCACAGCCACATCACACACTACCCAGGACAATACCTGATCTAAACCCCCTCCGTCCTCCACTCTCCCCTCTCAGCAATTCCCAGAACTCCGCCATCCCAGTCGTCTGGAATTCTGTCCCTGATACTGTGAGTGCTCGTGACGGGATGTGGATTATTCAGCGCGCACCTGCTCCCAGTTTTAATCAGCGTCTCCACATCCCGGGCGGGTGTCCGTCCCTCTGCAACGGGATGATATACACCCTCATCGGGAAACCACAGTCGGCAGCAACGTTATCGAGCCACAGGTTGTGTTGAGAAAACAAGGGGCTGGTGAAGGACTCAGGCAGAATCGGAGATTGAGAACAGATGGGGCAGATAGAATACAGAGCCGGGAATCGTTTGGTCCTGCAATTTGTAAATAAGATAAATAAAAACATCGATTATTTTCTAGATGGAGATGATTTGTTTTTTAACGCAGGCAAACTGCTTATTTTCTATTCCTTAACAGAATAGTCCGGGCAATCTCAACCCGGCCCAATAATCCTCTCATAACAGGTGTCTAAACAAAGTTCTGAACCACATTTCTACTTAGAATGTATAAATTGCCTATCTGACATTAATAAATGGGTGATTAATCCTTAATTAATATTTCAGAAATCAAAAATCCATTTCAAAAGATATTGATCTAATCTGAATCGGAGTAGTTTCAATGTACAAAAATTTGTAGCACCTGTAAAAAGTTTAAGATTTTTGAGTATTTCCATGATTGTGCATTTTGGGTCACTTTAGGAAAATTCATCAAATTTCGGCTGAGAATGGCATTTGTGTGTTTTTACTGCTGTCACATGTCAAAACGGGTCAAATATATCCGGCATAGTGTGTAAGGGTTAAAAACAGTCTGCGGTGCAGAGTGATTTGGGAGACTTCGTGCAGCTTTCCCAGAAGTTTAACCTGCAGCTTGAGCCGGTGGTGAGGAAGGCAAATGCGATGACAGCATTCATTTCGAGAGGACTGGGACGTAAACGCAAGGACGTCATTCTCAGGCTCTATACGTCACTGGTGAGGTCACATTTGGAATTCTGTGAGCAGGTCTCGATCGCTTATCTCACAGGGGATGTGAGACATTGGAGAGGATTCACGGGAATGATAACGGGATTGGACATGGTATTGTAGGAGGAGTATTTAACAGCTCCGCGAGACAGAACACCCACACACAGAGATTCAGCAAAAGCTTCCTCCCCTGCGCCACCACATCTTTCAACGCATCAGCAAAAACTCGACATATTTACGGTTTTAATACTTTTTGCAGCTTACATCAATTCTACATTTTTGCGCCTTACTGATACTTCAAAAGAACAAATTCCAGGCGTTATAGGTTTCAGATAATAAATTAAATAGCGATTCCTGAGGAAAACATCCGATACGAGTGGACAGGACACTTGGCCCGTTGGTCTTCACCAGTCAGACTGAGTACAGGATTCGGGAGGTCATGTTGCCGGGGTACAAGAGGGGCACAGACAGAGGGAATGCGCACAGACTTTCACCCAGGGTTGGGTTATCGAGAACCAGACGCCACAGGATTGAGGTGAGAGTGAGTGGAAAGCAGAAAGAGAGTGGGAGAGATCAGGGAGACGGAGGGTTCAGAGAGAACTTGAAGGGGAGAGAGAGTGTCTGGGGGAGCGAAGGGGAGAGAGATGTACGCGGTTTGCAGAGGGAGAAGAGAAAGAGCGGGCGGAGAACGTTCGAGGAAATAAGGGGAGGTGAGGGGCTAGAGAAATGTAGAGGGAGCGGGGAAGAGCTAGACGGGGAACTGGCGAGAGAGGAGGGGATAGACGGCGATACGGAATTGTCTGTGTCTGGTGGGGAGAATATGATGGCAACAAGAGGAGATGGAGTAGGAGGGAGGGGCAGAGAATGCTGGGAGGGAATTTGAAAGGATTTAGGAGTGAGAGTGAAGGGGAGAGAAGGAGGAGAAAATGGGGGTAGTCACTTGATTCATGTCTCCTCCACTGGCTGTTGACAGAGACCTTGAATCTGTTCAGGAATATCTGGGAACAAAGGTGCCGACTTCTCGCAGATGAACGGCCAATCACCATCACACATGATACTCCTTACGCACTGTCTGCTTACGGGCGTTTCAGAGGACGTCCTGTACAGGAGGCTCCGGCCCACTTTCCTATCCAGGAGAGTTAAACAATTTCAACAGAGACAAATCAGCTTCAGTAGAGGACCCGAGCGGAGTCCGTCCCCGAGCTAATTCCATGAATTCGTTCTCTCCTAATTGCCTGTGTGAGCTCTCAAACTCATTGCACTCAACCACTCTCTCCCCACGGCCCCGCGCCGGTACCCAGAAAAATACCACGGTCCCAATGTCTCCCCACAATCCTGTGTCAGTCCCCAAACTAATCGTACTGACCCAATGTCTCCCCACAGCCCCGTATCCCCCAAACTCATCCCACCGAACCGCTTTCTCACCACAGTCCTCTGTCAGTCCCCATACGAATCTAACAGGCCGACCCTCCCCCCTCTGATCTGTTTCAGTCCCGAACAAACCCCACTGTCCCACTGTCTCCCCACAGACCTGTCTGTCCGAAATGAATCCCACTGTTCCACCCTCCCCACTCTGATCTGTTTCAGTCCCCGAACAAACCCCACTGTCCCACTGTCTCACCACAGACCTATCTCTGTCCGAAATGAATCCCACTGTTTCCCCCTCTGATCTGTTTCAGTCCCCGAACAAACCCCAATCTCCCACCGTCTCCCCACAGACCTATGTCTGTCCGAAATGAATCCCAGTGTTCCACACTCTTCCCTCAGCCCTGTGTGGTTCCAGGTTCATCTCGTTGCCCCTTCCTCTACCCAGAGCTTCGTGTCTGTCTCCTGACATATCCCACTACACCGCGCTCTCCCCAGAACCTCTGGTCCGCCTCCACACTTATTCCACTGGCACCCTCTCCCCACGTCCTTGCGTCAGTTCGGAAACTAAATCCGTTATCCAAATGTGTTCCATCGCACTGTATTGGTCTCCAAACTAATTCAGATTTCCTACTCTAGCCGCTCAGAGCCATGTCACTCACCAAACTATTCCCACTGTTGCTCCCTCTCCTCACAGCCCGGCGACTAACTTCAAAATAATCCCAGTGCACCGCGCTGTCCTCACCCACATGCGTCATTACCAAAATAATCTCTGTCACCGTTCTCTTCCCACTGCCCGCTGGCAGTTTCCGAAATATTCCCACTGCCCTGTCCTTCCCCGACATACACGTGTCGGCCCCAAAATATTCCCATTGTTCAACCTCTGGCACAGAGGTTGAACTCTCAACTAGAAAGGGGAGGAGGGAAGAGAAGGGAGCGATAGTTTTAGGGGATTCTATAGTCAGGGGGGCAGATAGGAGATTTTGTGGGGCAGATCAGGAGTCTCGGATGGTATGTTGCCTCCCTGGTGCCAGGGTCCGGGAGATCTCAGATCGGGTGCAGGCTATTCTTGAGAAAGAGGGCATGAACCCAGATAAAGTTGTCCATGTAGGGACCAACGATGTAGGTAAGGTGAGTGAGGGGGTCCTGCTTAGACAGTTCAGGGAGTTAGGAGAGAAGGTTAAAGGCAGGACCTCCAGGTTGACAATCTCGGGATTGCTACCTGTGCCACGAGCGAGTGAGGCGAAGAATAGAATGATTATGCACATCAATACGAGGCTGAGAGCATGGTGCAGGAAGGAAGGGTTCAGGTTTTTGGATAATTGGTCTTTCTTCCAGGGACATTGGGATCTGTTTCGACGGGACGGTCTACATCTGAACCGGAGGGGTACTAACATTCTTGCAGGAGTGTTTGCCAGTGCTGCTCGGGGAGGTTTAAACTAGATGTGCAGGGGGCAGGGATCCAGATCCAGAAGGTTGGTCAGAAGGAGCATTGTGTTAAATGTGTAGAAGGTTTGGGTGATCTTGAGAAAGTCATCAAAATTCAGGGTGCAATTAGCCCGATGGAAGTTCAAGGAGCTGGGTTAGGTACAGTAGACAGTGTTTTAAGTAAAGAGAGGAGGAATGGGCTCAGAATTCTATACTTGAATGCGCGTAGTGTCAGAAATAAGACAGATGAGCTTGAAGCTCAGATGAAAATGGGGAACTACGGTATTGTTGGGATAACGGAGACATGGCTGCAAGGGGATCAGGCCTGGGAATTGAGTGTACCAGGGTATACGTGCTATCGTAGAGACAGAAATATGGGAAGAGAGGATGGGGTGGCCCTGTTGGTGAGGAATGAGATTCAGTCCTTAGCAAGAGGTGACTTGGGAACTGGGGACGTCGAGTCTGTGTGGATTGAGCTAAGGAACAGTAAGTGTAAAAACACCCTAATGGGTGTTGTGTACAGGCCCCCAAACAGTAGCGTGGATATTGGGTACAAGTTGATTAGGGAGTTAACATTGGCATGTGCTAAAGGTAATGCATTCGTTAAGGGAGATTTCAATATGCAGGTGAACTGGGAGAATCAGGTAGGTGCTGGACCCCAGGATAGGGAGTTTGTGGAATGTCTAAGGGATGTATTTTTGGAACAGCTTGTGCTTGAGCCAACCAGCAACGAGACTATTTTGGACTTGGTGATGTGTAATGAACAGGAATTGATAAGTGATCTTGAAGTAAAGGAGCCATTAGGAAGTAGTGATCATAACATGATAAGTTTTTATCTACAATTTGAGAGGGGTAAGGACAGATCAGAGGTTTCAGTGTTGCAATTAAATAAAGTAGACTATGGAGCCATGAAGGAAGAGCTGGCCAAAGTTAAATGGGCGGATGTCCTGGCAGGAAAGACAGTGGACCAGCAGTGGCAGATATTCTTGTGCATAATACAAAAGATGCAAAAGCAGTTCATTGCAATGAGAAGGAAGGATTCAAAGAGGGGGAAGGGGCCACAGTGGTTGACAAAGGAAGTCAGAGATTGTATAGCATTAATGAAAAAGAAGTATGACAGGGCTAAGGTGAGTGGGAATACAGATGATTGGGAAAAATTTAAGGAACAGCAGATCTTAACTAAAAAAGCAATACGGAGAGAAAAAATCAGGTATGATCTCAGTCTAACCAGGAATATAAAAGGGGATAGCAAAAGCTTTTTTTAGCTATGTGAAGAGAAAGATGATAGTTAAGAACAATGTTGGCCCCTTGAAGAATGAATTGGGAGAAATTGTTATGGGTAACAGGGAAATGGCAACAAAATTTAATGCGTACTTTAGATCTGTCTTCACCAGGGAGGACACAAGCAATCTCCCAGATGTATGAGTGGGCCAGGGTCATAAGATATCAGAGGAATTGAGAGAGATTGACATTAGGAAAGTAACTGTGATGAGTCGACTGATAGGACTGAAGGCTAATACATCCCCGGGTCCAGATGGTCTGCATCCGAGGATTCTAAATGAGGTGGCTCAGGAAATTGCGGATGCATTGGTAATCATTTTCCAATGTTCCTTAGATTCAGGATCAGTTCCTGAATATTGGAGAGTGGCTAATGGTATCCCACTTTTCAAGAAGGGAGGGAAGGAAAAAACGGAGAACAATCGCCCTGTTAGCCTAACGTCAGTCGTGGGGAAGATGCTTGAGTCCATTATTAAGGACGAAATAGTGGCACATCCTGATGGTAGAAATAGGATTAGACCAAGCCAGCATGGATTTACCAAGGGCAAATCATGCTTGACGAATCTATTTGAGTTTTTTGAGGGTGTAACAAGAATGTTAGACGAGGGTAAGCCAGTGGATGTACCTAGATTTTCAGAAGGCATTCAATACGGTGCCACATAGGAGATTGGTGAGTAAAATCAGAACTCATGGCATTGGGGGCAGGGTTTCAACATGGATAGAAAACTGGTTTGCAGATAGAAAGCAAAGGGTAGCAGTGAATGGATGTTTCTCGGACTGACTGGAGGTGACTAGTGGGGTACCACAGGGCTCTGTATTGGGACCACAGCTCTTTACGATTTATGTCAACGATTTAGATGAGGGCATTGAAAACTATATCAGCAAGTTTGCTGACGATACTAAACTGGGTGGCAGTCTGACATGCGAAGTGGACGTTAGGAGAATACAAGGAGACTTGGATAGACTGGGTGAGTGGGCAGATACTTGGCAGATGTCATTCAATGTGAATAAATGTGAAGTTATCCACTTTGGAAGCAGGAACAAGAGGGCAGAGTATTGTCGGAACGGTGTAGAGTTAGGTAAGGGAGAAATGCAAAAAGACCTAGGAGTCCTAGTTCACCAGTCAATGAAGGTGAATGAGCAAGTGCAAAAGGCAGTGAAGAGGGCAAATGGAATGTTGGCCTTTGTTACAAGGCCATTACAAGGAATTGAGTACAAGAGCAAGAATGTCCTTTTGCATTTGTACACGGCCCTGGTGGGACCACACCTGGAATATTGTGTACAATTTTGGTCTCCAGGTTTAAGGAAGGACATTCTGGCAATTGAGGAAGTGCAGCGTAGATTCACTAGGTTGATTCCTGGGATGGCAGGGCTGTCTTACGCAGAGAGATTGGAGAGATTGGGCTTGTACACGCTGGAAATGAGGAGATTGAGAGGGGATCTGATTGAAATGTTTAAGATAATTAAAGGATTTGATAGGATTGAGGCAGGAAATATGTTCCTGATGTTGGGAGGGTCCAGTACCAGAGGGCATGGATTGCGAACAAGAGGTCAGTTATTTAAAACAGAGTTGAGGAAGAGTTGTGGAGGTGTGGAATGCACTGCCTCGGAAGACGGTGGAGGCCAATTATCTGGGTTCTTTCAAGAAGTAGCTAGATATATATCTGATGGATACGGGAATCAAGGGATATGGGGACAAGGCAGGGACTGGGTATAGATAGTGAATGATCAGCCATGATCTCAGAATGGCGGTGCAGTCTCGAGGGGCCGAATGGTCTACTTCTGCACCTATTCTCTATTGTCTATTGTCTAACCCTACCCCCTACCCACGTACAGTCTACAAAAAAATCACAATGCCCCTCCCTATTACGTCAAAACTACTTCAGTCCGTAAACTAATCACATTTTCTCCTGTGAGGACTATGTCAATAACCAATCTTCATCCCGCAGATTAGTTAAAATCTCACCCGTTTTCACATTTTCCAATCCAGTAAGCAAATCTGTCCAGAAGATTGTGGAATACAAAGCTCTGTGAAGTAAAATTTACTTGATTAATGCCTAGAATTGAAGAATATCTACGGAGCTTCTCTCAGCTGATTAAAACAACAATCTGGGATGGTTCTGTCTGGAAGGAGCTTCACTCTGTGTCTGACCCCGGGATTGTGTGATGGGACGATGTGGAGGAGAATTCACTTTGTTTCTGACCCTGCGGGTGTGTGATGGGATGGTGTGGAGAGAGATTCACTCTGTGTCTGACCCCGGGAGTGTGTGATGGAACGGTGTGGAGAGAGATTCACTCTGTGTCTGACCCCGGCAGTGTGTGATGGGACGGTGTGGAGGGAGATTCACTCTGTGTCTGACCCCGGGAGTGTGTGATGGGACGGTGTGGAGGGAGATTCAGTCTGTGTCTGACCCCGGCAGTGTGTGATGGAACGGTGTGGAGGGAGATTCACTCTGTGTCTGACCCCGAGAGTGTGTGATGGGACGGTGTGGAGAGAGATTCACTCTGTGTCTGACCCCGGCAGTGTGTGATGGGACGGTGTGGAGGGAGATTCACTCTGTGTCTGACACCGGGAGTGTGTGATGGGACGGTGTGGAGAGAGATTCACTCTGTATCTGACCCCGGGAGTGTGTGATGGGACGGTGTGGAGGGAGATTCACTCTGTGTCTGACCCCGGGAGTGTGTGATGATTCATGTGTTACTGTGGAATCTTCCCGTGCTGTGACACATACCGCTTCATCATTTGAATTGATTTCCAGCAGCCTTGAATCACGGTTTGAACATTCTTGCTTCGCTTTTTGGAA
This sequence comes from Hypanus sabinus, assembly GCF_030144855.1. NCBI lineage: Eukaryota > Metazoa > Chordata > Chondrichthyes > Myliobatiformes > Dasyatidae > Hypanus > Hypanus sabinus. Next base: position 1,340,091 of record NW_026781662.1, read on the forward strand.
AGATGTGTAAATCGTGGATACGTAATAACACCGGTCTTTATTTGTGGCCCAGTCCTTGGAACACGTTTGCTCTGAAAATCAGGAACATGGAACAGTGACAGAAAGAGTGAATCTCCCTTCACACTTCCCCATCACACACACACGGGGTGACGCTCAGAGTGAAATTCCCTGCCCGCTGTCCCATCACGCACACCTGAGGTCAGGGACAGTGTGAATATCCCTATGCAACGTCTCATCGTAAATTAACATGGATCAGACACAGTGAATTTCCCTCCACACCATCCATCACACACTCCCAAGGGTCAAGAAACAGTCTGTTTAGAACATAGAACATAGATTAATACAGGACAATACAGACCGTGTGCCCTCAATGCTGTACCAACACTTAATCCCTTCCTCCCATATATCCCCCTACTTTAATTTTCTCCATATAAATGTCCCTTCACATTTCGCCATCACACACACTGGGGGTGACACACAGAGTGAAATTCCCACCACGCGGTCCCATCACGCAAACCTGAGTTCAGGAACAGAGTGAATATCCCACCGCTATGTCCATTGGTAAATTAACAAGGATCAGACTCAGTGAAGTTCCCTCCACACCATCCATCACACACTCCCGGGGTCAAAACACAGAGTGAATAGAACACAGAATAATACAGCACAGTACTGGCCCTGTGGCCCACAATGCTGTGCCGACAGTTATACCCTTCCTCCCATATATCCCCCTATCTTAATTTCCTCCATATAACTGTCTAGTCGACTCTTCAATTACTAATATATTTGATCCACCACTGACTCAGGCAGTGAATACCACGCACCAACTACTCTCTGTGTGAAAAATATTCCTCTAACATCCCACTCGAACATCCCATCCCTTACCTTATAGCCATGTCCTCTTGTACTGATCAGTGGTGCCCTGGAGAAGAGGCGCTAGCTATCCAATCTACACATCCCTCATAATATCTTGTGCACCAACATGTCTCCTCTAGTCCTCCTTAACTCTTTGTAAAGCCCTAGCTCCCTTAATATCTGATCATAATCCACACTTTCTAAACCAGACAGCATCTTGGCAAACCTCCTCTGTATCCTTTCCAATGATTCCACATCCTTCCTCTAGTGAGGGGACCAGAACTGGACACAGTACACCAAGTGTGGCCTAATCAGACTGTTCTAGAGCTGCATCATTACCTCGCGACTCTTAAACATAGAACATAGAATATTACAGTACTTTAAAGGCCCTTCGGACCACAATGTTATGCCGACCATTAACCCTTACATTCCATAAAACCCCCTAACTTAAATCCCTCCATATACCTGTCTAATAGTCTCTTAAACTTAGCTAGTGTATCTGCCTCCACCACTGACTCAGGCAGTGCATTCCCGCACCAACCGCTCTCTGAGTGAAAAAAAAATCGTCGAATATCCCCGGTGAAACTTCTTCCCCTTATCTTAAAGCCATGTTCTCTCGTGTTGAGCAGTGGTACCCTGGGGAATAGGCGCTGGCTACCACTCTATCTATTCCACTTAATTTCTTGCATACCTCTATCATGTCTCCTCTCCAGGCACGCGTCACCGGTCCCTGTGTCAGACACACACTTGACCCCACCCCCAAAGTCTGTCACCCATCCCCCCCTTCCAGCCATAGATACTCATCACACGCACACTGTATCAAACACTGAGTCGCATCATAAATATACGAGGTGAGACAGAGATTTAAGATCCCTGCACCGTCCGATCACGCACTAACACGGTCAGACGCAGATTGAATCTCCCTCTCCACGGACGCATCACTCTCTCCAGGCGTCAGACGTGGAGTGAAGCTCCCTGCACACTGACTTTTAAAAATGCCCGGGGTCAGACGTGAAGTGATGCTCCGTGCACACTGCCTTTTATAAACGCCCGGGGTCAGACGTGGAGTGAAGCTCCCTGCACACTGCCTTTTATAAACGCCCGGGGTCAGACGTGGAGTGAAGCTCCCTGCATACTGCCTTTTATAAACGCACGGGATCAGACGTGGAGTGAAGCTCCCTGCACACTGCCTTTTATAAACGCACGGGATCAGACGTGGACTGAAGCTCCCTGCATACTGCCTTTTATAAACGCCCGGGATCAGACGTGGAGTGAAGCTCCGTGCACACTGCCTTTTATAAACGCCCGGAGTCAGACGTGGAGTGAAGCTCCGTGAACACTGCCTTTTATAAACGCCCGGGGTCAGACGTGGAGTCAACCTTCCGTCTGCAATGTCCCATCAAACACTGTCGGAGTCAGACACAGACACTCATTTCAGCGGTCAGACCTCAGTGAAGTTTCCTGCACAACGACCTGTCACACACTTCGGGGGTCAGACACAGAGAGAAGCTGCCTCCACACGACCCCATATCACACTCTCGAGTATAGCACGGTGTGAGTCTCCATCCTTACGTCCCATCAAGCATCTCCTGACAGGTCACTGAGTGAGGGTCTCTCTCTGAACCGTTCCATCACACCCACCTGTGTTTTCACACAAAACGAAGCTCCGCCCACACCCTCCCATGTCACACTCACCGGGTCAGACTCCCTCCACAATATCCAATCACACAATCCGGTGTCACATAGAACAAACCCTACTTCTGCACCGTCCCATCACACACACCTGGATTCAACCACAAACGCTCTCTCTCTCTGCGATCCCATTACACACTCCGGGAGTCAGACACAGAATGAATCCCCCTCTGCAACGTCCCATCACTCACTCCCCGTATCAGACACATACTGAAGCTTTCTCTTCACTATCCCATCACACTCTCCCCTATTCAGACACAGAATGAATCCTCCGCTGCAACGTCCCATCTCTCACTCCCGGATTCCGACACAGAGTGAATCCCCCGCCGCACTGTCCCATCACATATTCCGCATTCAGTGTGAAACGCCCTCACCACGGTGCCATAACAAATTTCAGGGGTCAGACATGGGGTGAATCTCTCTGGGCAGTGTCCCATCACACAATCCCGCTGTCAGGCACAGAGTGAAGCTGGATCCATACTGTCCCATCAGACATTCCCGGAGCGGAACGTAGAGTGAAGCTGAAATGTTACGTCTCACAATCCCATGAACAGACACAGAGTGAATCCACCTCCACAACATTCCATCACGCCCTCCTGGATTCAGTGATAGAGTGACATTTCCTCCAACCAGCTCCATCACCCGCTCACCAGGTCAAACACAGAGTGACTCACCCTCCATACCATCTCTTCACACACTCCCGATGTCAAGCACAGAGTGACGCTTCCTCTCTCCATGCCTGCCCTGTGTTGAGGAGCGGGTGAAAGAGGGGGATGATGCCTCACCTCTACTGCTGGTCAACAATTCACAGATTTGAGCCTTGGTTTTTTTGACAGATCTGTATTTCGTTTCCATCTCAGTTAACTGGTGACGAAGAACGGACAGATTAGAGTTGAGCGCAGAAAGCTTGGATTGAAGGGTTGAGCTTAAGTCATGGTAGTTTCGGTGGCAGGTTTCCTTAGACTGACGAATCTGTGACACAGAGAGAGATGGTGAAGGATGTTTAGCGTTTGCAGTGACACGTGAGTCAGCATATAACAATAAAACAATGATAGCACAGAAACAGGGTATATCGACCCTTCTAGTCCATGCCAAACGCTGACTCTCACCTAGTCCCAGCGACCTGCACTCAGCCCATAACCCTACACTCCTTCCCTTTACTTTCGAATTTTACTTTAAATGACAATATCGAACCTGCCTCTTACCACTTCCACTGGAATCTCATTCTACACAGCCACCAATCTCTGAGTAAAGAAATTCCTTCTCCTGTTAACCCTAAGCTTTTGCACGCTAAGTCTCAACTCATGTCCTCTTGCTTGAATCTCCCCTACTCTCAATGGAAAAGCCTATCAACGTCAATTCTATCTATCCCCCTCATAATTTTAAATACCTCTCTCAAGTCCCCCCTCAACCTTCTACGCTCCAAAAAATAAAGACCTAACTTGTTCAGCCTTTCCCTGTAACTTAGGTGCTGAAACCCAGGTAACATTCTAGTAATTCTTCTCTAAACTCCCTCCATTTTGTTGACATCTTTCCTATAATTCGGTGACCAGAACTGTACACAATACTGCAAATTTGGCCTCACCAATGCCTTGTACAATATTAACATTACATCCCAACTCCTATAATCAATACTTTGATTTATAAAGGCCAGCATACGAAAAAGGTTTCTTCACCACCCTATGCACATGAGATTCCAACTTCAGGGAACTATTTTGGTGTCAGTGTCACGGTGAAGGGTGTCACAGTGAAGGAGGTGCTGATGGCACTGTGAGAGGCGACGGCGCCACCTTGAGAGGCGCGTCGGTGTCACACTATGATGTATATTAATGCCCCGATGAAGATTGTGTTGATATTACAATGGGGGTCTGCTTCAGTATCATGCCGGACATGTCCGATTTGCTGTGAGGGCCGTTTGAGGGAACTCTGAGGAGGTTCTGTGCCCCGGCGAGAGGTGTGCCGGATCACAATGAAGTGTATCTCGATGTCAAGTCGAGGAAAATGCCAGTGTGGGGGGGGGGACTTTTTGTGTCACCGTGGGTGGAGTATCTGTGCCATGGTGTGGGGTGGGCTGGTATCACAGAGCGGGGTATGTCAGTGTCACGGTGAAAGACATGGCATTGCCTCGCTTGGTGTGAGACGGTCACGCTAAGGTGTGTTTCGGTGTCACAGAGAGCACTATGTCGGTTTCATTGCGAATTTAGGTGTCGGTATCACGTTAAAGGGATGCCTGTGTCAGGGTGAGGTGTGGGTAACTGCCTGAGCGAGCGGTGCATCGGTTTTTATGTTGAGGAGCGATACTGTCTCTGTAAGGGGTGTTAATGCGACTTCTGAGTCTTTGTCACGGTGTGGTGCGGACTGGATCACGTTGTGGAGCGTGAAAGTGTCACGGTGTACGGTACCTCAGTGCCACGGTGTAGAGCGTGTCGGTGTGACTGTGAGGTGTGTTTCGGTGTCGCTTAAGGAGTTTTTCAGTGACACGGTCAGGAGCATGTTGATATTACAGTGAGGGGTAAGTTGCGGTTGGTGTGGCAGCCACGTGTGTGTCACGGCGATGGGGTATATCAATATCTTGATGAAGGTTTTGTTGATGTTACAACGGGGGTCTGGGTCATGTTTGTGTCACGGCGATGTTCGTGTCAGTGTCGCGGTCATGAGTATATCTGTGTCTCGTTGAAGATCGTGACCGTGCTCCGGTAACAGCATTATTGATGTTATGGTGAATGGCGTGTCGGTGTCAGGACGGGTCTTGAATGTGTTACGGTAAAGGCCGTGTTTTTATCACGGTCAGGGGTGTGTCCGTGTTGTGGTGATGGGGTTTTAATCGGTGTTTTACAATAACAATTTATTCCACTCTCTTTACGTATGGTGTGACTCCACCGGGAGAACGTTCCACTCACCATGGATCGAGAGACCGGCCACAGTCACGATGAAGGCGGACATAACTAGGCAGAGTAGGCAGATCAGACTGTCCGGTCTATTTCCGATCTTTCCTTTCGGATGCTGTTCATGCGCAGCTGTGGAGAGACCACAAGACCATGCGATTATAAGATAGAGCAGCAGAAGGAGGCCATTCGGTTATTCAAGTCTGCCCCGCCATTCAATCATGGGCTGAACCAATACTTCCGTCATCCCCACTCCCCTGCATACTGCAAATATCCTTCGATATCCCGGCTAATCAATAAACTATAGATCTCTGCCTTAACTGCACCAAATGATTTGGCCTCCACAGCCGCTTGTGGCAACAAATTCCACAGCTTTTCCAGTCTCTGACTAACTCGCAATTTAGCTGCATCTAATCTGTTCTAAATGGACCACCTTCAATCCTGAAGTCGTGACCTCTTTTCCTAGACTCCCCTATCACGGGGAATAACTTATTGTACCTAATCTGTTCAGGCCTTTAAACAATCGGAAAGTTTCTGTGAGATCCCCCCCCCCCTCAGTCTCCTGAACCCCAGGGAATACAGCCCAAAAGCTCCAGATGTTCCTCATACAATAACCCTCTCATTCCTGGAACCATTCTGGTGAATCTTCCCTGAACCCTCTCCAATGTCAGCACATCCATAAGGAGCCCCAGACGGCAGAGAATACTCCAAGTGTGGTCTCCGAGTGCCTCAACATCATATCCCTGTTCTTATGTTCTGTACATCGAGAAATCAATGGCCACGTTGCACTCGCCTTCTTCACCACCGTCTCAAACTGGAGACTGAGCTTTAGGGTATCCAACTCCCTTTGCACTTCTGCATTTTGAGTTTTCTGTCCATCTAAATAATCATCCGCCCGTTCATTTCTCCCACCAATGTGTGTACGCATACATTTTCCCAACGTTCTATCTCATTTAGGGTAAGATGCCCTCGGGTCTTTTATAGAAACATGGATAGGTACCCTACACAGAAATAGAGTCTTTTAAGAGACTCTGGATAGGTACATGCAACTTTGAAAAATAGAGGGTGAACGGGAAGTCTAGCCATTTCTATTGTAGGAACATGTTCGTCACAACTTTGTGGGCCGAAGGGACTGTGTTGCGCTGTAGGTTTTCCATGTTGGCTGACGGTGTCCTGTGGTGTTCCACAGGGTCTTGTTGTGACCGATTATTCTTCTATTATGTCAAAGACTTGGATGCTTGAATTAATACGCCGGTTTCAGTTTGCATGCGACGTGAAGATTGCTGGAGGACAGGGAAGTTTAAGGAATGAAGGAGTCTGTAGGAGGTCGGGAGTTACAGGTCGACAGGCTGGTGAAGAAGGTGTTCGACACGTTTGCCTTCATCAGTCAGGACACTGAGTACGGGAGTCGGGAGGTCACATCCCAGTTGTACAAGCATCGGCCAGGAGGCACTCGGATTTCGGTTCAGTCTTGGTTCGCCCTGCTGTGGGAAAGATGTAACTGAGTTGGAAAGAGTGCAGAGGGAGATTTCCCAGGATGTTGCCCGAGCTCGAGGGACTGAGTTATGAAGTGATGTCGGGCAGTTCAGGACATGATTCCTTGGATCCTAGGACTGACCTCACAGAGGGACTTTGTTCCTTGGAGTGTACGGGTGACCTTACAGAGGGGCTTTGTTCGTTGCAGTGTACGGGTGACCTTACAGAGGTGTACAAAACCATGTGGGTCACATCAGCTACAGTCACGGACGAGAGCTTACACGGTGAAGGTGAGAGAGGACAGAAATTTAATTGGGCACCCAAAAGACTAATTTTTGTACCCAAATGCTCGTCGGTATGTGGGACGAGAAGCTAGGAATGTGGCTGAAGGAGGAAAAATTGCATTATTTAGAAAAAACACACACAGTTCTGCATATAACACGTGAAGTGTCCACGGTGGTGTCATAATTATGAACTCTGACCTGGTTGTGCATTGGTTGGCAGCTTGCGGAGTCCTGCGGCAATGGGAGGAGCCTGATCCTCATCGATGACGTGCTCGTCGTTCGGAAATTTCACCTCTGCGAAGGTGGAGCTCAGACCAACTGGGATGCAGAGCGAGGGAGGATGAGAGAGAAGGTAATAGAAAGAGGACTGAGGGCAGAGAGAGGGAGCAGAAAAAGGCGAAAGGAGAGTAGGGAAAGTGTGGGTTAAGTAAAGTGGGGAAAGGATGAGAGGCAGTGAGAATGATGTGAGGGAACGGGGAACACAGGAGGAGAGAGGATGATAGATGGATAGATAAGACGAGACAGTGGTGAGCGATAGAGGCAATTAGCGGGAATATAGGAGACAGAGAATTGGAATGAGAATGGTTAGGGGAGACGGAGAGAGTGGCAGAGGAAGAGAGAGTGGTGGTAGAGGGTAAGAGTGAGAGGAGGGAGAGGGACGAGTGAGAGCAAAGAGAGCGGAGGGAGATAGGAGAGTCAGGTTAGAAGAAAAGTGGGATACCGAGAGGGTAAGGAACAGAGGAAGAGAAAGAGAGATTGCGAGAGAGGGGAAAAGGGGAAGGGACAGATAGAGAGAAGAGGTGGCGGAGCGGGAGATAAACGGAAAATGGGGAGAAGGGAAGAGAACAGTTTGAGAGGGGAGCGGAGATAGCCGGAGGTGAGTGAATGAGCGTTGAATGAGGGAAAGTGTAAGAAGGAGAGTGCGAGGGTGCGGAAGGGAGAAAGGGGGAGTGTGATAGACGGGCGAGTTTGGAGAGTTGGGCAAGTGAGGGGAGGGGAGGAACGTTGAAATTTGGGAAAAGGGAAATTGGTTGGAAGAGGAGAGGGGAAAGGGCCTGGGGAGAGAGACGGATGGGGAGAGATATAAGGATTTTCGATAGATGTGCGGAATTAGAGAATAGGCAGAGGGAGGGGCAAGGGTGGTAAAATATGGAAAGGTTGAGAGGGGAATGAAAGATGTGTGAGAGGGACGGTGGTGGAAGGCAAAGCTGAGGAAAAAGGGAGTGGAAGAAATGAGGGAAAGCGCGGAATGGAGATTAGAGAGACGGAGACAGAGATCAGAGGAGAGAGAAAGGTGGTTCGAAAGTTGAGAGAATCATTCAACTTTTCCACAGCGCTGCCTCCTTTCCGCTTTTTCCATGGCTCCCTCATCACCACCCCTCCACTGTTGTTTCCTTTTTAACGACCCTCCCACAGAGGTCCCTCCTCCCGAGCCATCCCACGGCGTTCCCTCCGCTCTGTGCACCCCACCGTGCTCCCTCCTCAATGTCCTTTTCCCCTCAGCGACCACTCGCACAGCAAACCGTCTTCACCGAATTCCACGCCACACCCACCACTCCACGCCTCCCAGAGAATCTCCTGCTTAGCGCCCCCTCCCACAACACAGCCTCCTCACCCGATCCCACAGGGCTCTGTCCAGACATCCAGTCACGAAGGCACCATCCACACCAAACACCGCCCCCCGCTTCCATTGTGCATAATGCTCACTGTACGCCCCAGAGCGCACCGTCCACACCGACACTCCCACAGAGCTCCCTCATCATGGACTGTATCACGAGTTCCCCCTGACGTATTCGGCAGCAGTCAATTATCGGGGTCAACTGTACTTTGCCCTGAGATCTCCCGAAAGTAATGGACACGTCACCTAAGCACAGTCAATCCAACAAAGATGAAACTGACCTTCCTCTCTTCGGACCCGGGGCGCCAAGGTGGCCGTGACATTCATTTGCACGTACGATACATCCGGTTCAGCTGGGGATAGAACATCTGAGGGTGAGAATCTGGGAGAGGCTTCCTCCTCAAAGTCACAACACACATTCCCGGGGTCAGGCACAGAGTGAATCTCCCTCCACACCATCACACAACACACTCACGGTTGAGGCACAGAGAGAAAATCTCTCCAAACAGTTCTATCACACATTGCTTGGACAGAAACACAGTGCAGCTCTCGCCACACTGTCCCTTCACAGATATAGAAACCACACCGCCATCTAGCGTTTTGGCGGTGGATTGCTGATCGACGCAGAAATACCAACGCACAGATATAAATGCTCACAACAGCGCAGGCCACTTACAAAGGCTACACCTTAGGCTACTACGCAGAGTATAAAACAGCATTAAAACTCCCTTCACAGCGACTCGTCATGAGCTCCTGGGGTCAGACACCGAGTAAAGCGCCCTCAGCACCGACCGACCACTCCACATCCCCGGGGTCAGCTATGGAGAGTAGCTCCGTCCATGCTATCGTATATCATACTCCCAGGGTCAGAGACGGCCGTAACCTCTCTCCCTCTCTGCGCACCACTCACCTCCCGAAGGAGCTTGTGTGTCCGTTCCTGTGAACCGCATTTTCTCGTAGGTCCCGCTCTCGTCCATCCTGTCGAGTCTCTGAGCTCCTGAAAGGGACGGGACCTTCGAGACAGGAAACCCGGAGTGGGCCACCGTGGTCCACTAACACCTGATTAACAGCCGATAAGGAGAAGGACAGAGATGAGAGAGGAAGTGCGGGGAGGAGAGAGATTGTGTGTGAGAGAGAGGGTGGTTGAGTGAGATGAGAGTGGCGGGGGCGGGGTGATGAGAAATAGAGGGAGGAGAGAGATCTGGAGAGTGACTGGCCAAAGGAAACACTCCAGCACACAAACACACTCTCGACTTCCTTGTCTTCTATCTTCACTTATCGCACTGCATTATCTCTCTCTCTCTCTCTCTCTCTCTCTCTCTCTCTCTCTCTCTCTCTCTCTCTCTCTCTCTCTCTCTCTCAATCCATCTCACTCTCACACCATCTCGCTCTCATTCTCCTGCTCCGACCTTCCTGCTTTTATCACTCTCTCCATTCCTTCTATTCCTTCTTCCCTTCCTTTCTCTCCCCGATTCCCGTTTGCTCTCCTAGTCCCAGTCTCTCTCCTTCCACATATCCCACTACACTTCCCCCTTCCGAATTTTTCGAGGGTGGGGAAGGGTTTTGTGCTTCTTAACTCGGCACACGCAGCCGTCGTTCACCTTCTCCTATTCCCCCAATATCCGCCCTCCTCTCCCGTTCACTCCGTCTTCCTCCTTCTTTTCTCGTTCCTTTCCCTCCACACCCTCTTTCGCTTCTCCTTCCCACCCCCACACATTTCTTCTTCCCTCTCCCCCACTCGTCCCTCCTTCCCCTCTTCCCTCACCACCCTCCTTCCTTATCCCTCAGTCCCACCCTCAGCGCTCACCCGCTCCTTCTCTCCCTCTCACCATTCCCCCCTTCCCCACCATCTCCCTACCTCTGGCCGTTCCAGAAGTCTTGACTTGTGTGTCTGCCTCAGAGACTGCGCGTTTGTGTCTGTGTGTGTCTGATAGCTGTTGGGTTGCAGAGGGAAGAGGAAGGAAGGAGAGGCGAGGAGTGGGCGGGACCGGGTTGGTGTCATGATGTGGAGGGTAGTTGGTGATGGAGCTGTCCAAGCAAACAGAGAGTTCTGACGTTGAGGCCGGGAATGATGCAAAAGGGTGCAGTGGAGCAAAGGGGTGACTGACATAGGAGGAGTTTAGGGGAGGGAGGGTGTGACGGAGACGGCAGAGGAGTCAGGAGCTCATGGAGATGATCAGTGGTTAAAGAGAGGGATGGGATGAGGCAGGAGGGTGCAGTGGAGCAAAGGGGTGACTGAGTTAGGTGGAGTTTAGTGGAGTGAGGGTGTGTCGGAGACGGCAGAGGAATCAGGAGATCATGGAGATGATCAGTGGTGAAAGAGAGGGCTGGGATGACTGGACACCTCGTCTTCTGTCATCTCTGTTTCAGGCACAACTTCAGAACGTCCTTCAGGTGTGTGAACCCTCTCAAGGTGTCAGTCCTCTATGATGTCCTAACAGGCATCTGCCGACCTGTTTCAACCAGCAGACTGGATCTAAATGGAGAGAAAACTGAAATATCTTTGATTTGGGAGACCTCGGGCAGGATTCCTTTCAGGGTAACTTTTAGGTTGAATTGGCGGCGTAGAAGGCAAATGTAATGATAGCGTTCCGGGTCGTCCAGAATATATAAATAAGTTTGAAACATTGAGACTTTATGAGACACTGATGAGAACTCATTCGGAGCGTTGTGGGCGGTTTCTAGACCCTTATCGAGGAAAGGATGTGTTTACATCGGAGACGGTTCAAAGCCGGTTCACAAGAATGATTCCGGGATTGAATGGCTTGTCATTCGGGGATCATTTCATGGCCCTGGCAGTGAGTTACTCTCTGTAACTCAGAGGTACACGACGTGAATGATGGCTGTCCCTCTATTCTGAGGCTGTATCTTCAGGTCTTTGACTATCCCAGCACAGGGCAAATCCACTACACATCCCCTCCAGCAAAACCTTTCACCGTTCGAGAGGTTTCAATGAGGTCACCCCTCGTCCTTCTGAATTCCATTGAATACCGACCCAGAGCCACCATATGCTCTTCATATCACAATCCTTTAAATCCCGGGATAATTTTCGTGAACCCCCTTTAAACCTTCTCCAGTTTACGCACAGCCCTGGGAAAATAAGCGGCCCAAGACAGGTCTCAATACTGCCCGTGACGCCTCAGCCGTGATTTATGAGTTCAGAACGAGAAATCCTTGCGTTAAATTTCCCTGGAAATAAATGCTCACGTGGCATTGGACTTCCTGATCAAAGACGCAACATGCAAATTAACCTTCAGGGAATTCTCACAAGTCCCTGTCAGTGTCAGCCTCAGTTTGTGTTTTCCGTTTTCTCTACAGTTACAAAATTGTCTCCGTTGTCATTTATTCTGCCAACATGCGTGGCCTTTTACTTCCCAACACCTCTATTCATCTACCACTTCTTTGACCATTCTCCTAATTTGTCCAATTCCATCTGTAGACTCTGTACTTCCTTATAACTGCCTGCCCCTCCATTTATCTTCCTGTAGTTTGCAATCTTTGCAACAAAGTCATCAATTTTATTATCCAAAATAAAGACACAGAATGTGCAAAGTATCGGTCCCGACATAGACCCCAGTGGAACAGGATGAGTCACCGGCAGTCAATCAGAATAAAAAGACGTTTGCCTTTATTCCCACTCTCCCCCCCCCCCCCTGCTAAATAGCCACTGCCTTATACATGCTTGAATTTTCACTGCAATACCATGAGCTCGTAGCTTGTTAATCAGCCTCATGTGTAGCACCTTGCAAAGGTCTGCTGACAATCCAAAGATCACATTAAACGATTCTCCTTCGCGGATCTGCATGTTATTTCATCAAAGGTTACAGCATATTTATCAGGCAGCTTTTTCCCTCAAAGAAACTCCGGCCGATTATACCATATACCTCGAACTACCCTGCGACCTCAACCTTAAAAATGGACTCTAATGCCTTCCCAACCACAGAGCTGAGTCTAACTGGCCTAGTGTTTCCTTAACAATGGTCTCTAATACCTTCCCAACCAGTGAGCTCAGTCTAACTGGCCTAGTGTTTCCTTAACAATGGTCTCTAATACCTTCCCAACCAGTGAGCTCAGACTAACTGGCTCAGAGTTTCCTTAACAATGGTCTCTAATACCTTCCCAACCACAGAGATCAGACTAACTGGCCCAGAGTTTCCTTAACAATGGTCGCTAATACATTCCCAACCGCTGAGCTCAGACTAACTGGCCCAGCGTTTCCTTAATAATGGTCTCTAATAGCTTCCCAACCGCTGAGAGTCTAACTGGGCTAGAGTTTCCTTTCTACTGCATTTACCTGTTCTTGAAGAAAGGAGTATCATTCACAATTTTCATTCTTCCGGAACCATTCCAGAATCTAATGTGTCTTGAAATGTAATTATTAATGCCTCCACGATCTCTTCTGCCACCTCTTTCAGAGCCCAGGCGTGTGGACCATCAAGTCCAGCTGGCTCATCTACCTTCAGACCTTTCAGTATCGCAAGAACCTTCTGTCCAGTGATGGTAACTTCTCACACTTCCGAAACCCTGACAACCTGTAACTTCCATCCTACTGGTCGTGTCTGCCACAGTGAAGACTAGAGTAAAATAGTCATTCATTCCATCTGCTGTTTCTTTCTCTCCATTACTAACTGTCGAGCATCATTTTCCAGCGGTCCTACACCCACCTCCTCACCTCCTTCCGGTTCATCCATCTGAAGAAACTTCAGGGATTCTCTTTGAAATTATTGTCTAGTTTAATTTCATATCCCATCTTTACCTCTTTAGTTTCATTTTAAATTACGTTAGGTTTGTTTTTAAACACTTCTCTATCGTCCGACTTTCCACGAAACTTTTTTCTAATATATGCCTTCTCTTTACTTTTTATGTGATGTTTGACTTCGTCTGTTAGCCACGATTGTGTCAACCTTCCTTGAGAATAGATCTTCCTCATTCGAATTTACATATCCTGTTCCTTCTCAATTGCTTCCAAAAATTCCAGCCATTGCTGATCTGCTGTCAACCCTGCTAGTGCTCTTCTCCATTCGATTCTGGCCAACCGTTCCCTCGTGCATCTGTATTTCCCCCCACTGTAGCACTGACACATTTGAATCGAGCCTCTCCTACTCAAACTTAAGGATGAAACTTTTGATGTTATAATCACTCTCCCCCGAGTGGTCTTTTACCTCAAGCTCTCCAATCAGATATGGTTGACTGACCAACACCCAGTCCAGAATACCCGATACCCAGTTGGCTTCAACTACGAGCTGCTCTAAAAGCCCGATCGTAGGCACTCTAGAAAAACCCCTCCTGGAATCAGGCACCAACCGGATTTCCCTAATCTAGCCGCACACTGTCGTCCCCCATTACGATTGCAACATTGTCCTTTTTGCATGCATTTTCCGTGTCCTGTTGTATTTTGTAGGCCAGATCCTTACCCCTCTTTGTGTGTTTGTATACAATTCCGATCAGGTGTTTTCTTCCAGGGCATTTCAATATCCGTAAACTCAATGATTCCACATCGAGCGACCCTAGATCACTGCTGAAAGGACTTGGCCCGAAACGTCGTCTGTATTCTTTCCCGTAGATTTTGCCCGGCCTGCTGAGTTCTTCCAGCATTTTGTGTCTCTTACTTGGATGTCATTTCTTGCTTACGACTTTATTTCGTTTTTACCGACAGAGCTCTGCATTCCCGGCTGTGCCTTCGACAGAATGTGTATCCTTGGGCATTAAGTTCCCAGCTGCAGTTGTTCAGTCATGATTCAGAGATGCCTGCAACATCAGACCTGCCAATCTGCAACTGTGCTGCAAGTTCAGCTTTGTGTTATGGTTACCGAGCATATTCAAAATCCACACATTTTGTCCTGTTGTTCATCATTTCATTATCTAATTTTACCCTTTTCCATTTTGTCCACCGTTTAAGTTGCAGCTCAGCCGACTGACTGCAATTTCCCCCAGTCATCAACCTCTCCTCAGTGTGCATTGCCTCTATTTCTAAACCAATTACTTCATTGTCAGCACTATTACCCGCCTTTCTTACAATTCTTCTGCAATGAAATGTATGCAGTTCAGGACAGGAGTTGCACTGAGCTCAATCATATGATTCCGAATATCGTGTGAGGTCTTACAACCATCTGCCTCCACACATACTCCATAAACTGTTCTGGCAATCTGGCTCCCATCCCTCAGCAACTGTTTCGAACCGATGACTGTCAACTGTACAGTTTTCCTGGTTCTGGGCTCACTAGCGCGCGGCACGAGAAGCAATCCTGAGATCACCACCCTGGACATCCTGCCCTTTAACTTAGAACCTAACTCCCTGTAATCCCTCCTCATACACCCTATCCATGGCACTGATACCTTCAAGTAACACGATTTCACTTGCTCTGCACTCGGCCTGGGACCATCTGGACAATAGCAATGCTTACGTCAAGCTGCGGTGTATTGGCAAGAGCTCAGCGTTCAGCACAGTCATTTCCTCAGTTCTCATCAACAAGCTCCAAACCCTGGGCCGTTGCTTCTCCCTCTGCAAAACAATGTTTGACTGCCTCATCGTGAAACCACAGTCCGTGGAAATCGGTCATAACATTTCCGATCCAGCTGCAGTATTGAGGTAGCAGAGAGGTTACCAAGTGTTATACAGATCAGAAACAAACGGGCAAAGTACTGGCAGATGGAATACAGAGCCGGGAAGTGTATAGAAGACATAAAAGTGCGGACTATTTTCATAAAAAAGCAACAACAAAGTAGGGCTCACAGGGATTTGGGAGTCCTGGTGCAGGATTCACTCGAGGTTAATTTGCAGGTGCAGACGGTGGTGAGGAAGACAAATGCAATGTTCGCATTCATTCCAGAGTATAAGAGTAAAGGTTTATTTTCTGGGCTTTACAAGGCACTGGAGAGATCACATTTGTTGTATTATGAGCAATGTGGGTCGCCTTAGAAAATAATGGATTTGCCAACATCGGAGTAGTTACGACCAGAAGATATTGCGAAGTATATGGCTATTCAGCCCATCAAATCAGATTTGCCATTCCATTCATGGATAATCTCGGATCCCACTCAATCTACCTTCTGGCCTATTTTCGATGCCCTAACCAACCAGAAAACTGTCATATTCCGCCTATCTCTACTCACGGGCTTGGCCTCCAGCATGGTTTTGTGGCAGAGCGTTCCGCATATTCGCTTCATTCTGGCAACATTCACTCCTCTTTGCTTCCATTCTGAATGGCCGCCCCGTAATTTTGAGCATGTGCCCTCACATTCTGTATATCCCTATCACAGGAAACATCCCCTGCACACCCATCGTACCCAGCACTTTCAACATTCGGTAGGTTCAACAAGATCACAAGACTGTTTAAACAACCTAATAGAGTTTTTCGAGGAGGTTACCAGGAACGTGGATGAAGGGAAGACAATGGATGTTGTCTACTTGGACTTCAGTAGGGTCTTTGACAAGGTCACGCATGGGAGGTTAGTTAGGAAGATTCAGTCGCTAGGTATACATGCAGAGGTAGTGAATTGCATGAGAGATTGGCTCAATGGGAAAAGACAGAGAGAGATAGTGGAGGATTGATTCCCTGAGTGGAGGCCTGTGACTACTGGTGTGCCACAGGGGTCAGTGCTGGCTCCATTGTTATTTGTCATCTATATCAATGAAATGGATGATAATGTGGTAAATTGGATCAGCAAATTTGCTGAAGACTCAAAGATTCTTAATGTACTGGAAAGTGAGGAAGGTTTTCTAAGCTTAGAGAGGGATATGGATCAGCTGGAAATAAGGGCTGAAAAATGGAAGATGGAGTTTAATACATACAAGGATAAGGCATTGCACTTTGGAAGGAAATACCAAGGTAGAACATACAAGGTAAATGGTAGGACACTGAGGAGTGCAGGAAAACAGAGATATCTGGGAGCACAGATACATAATTCCCTAAAACTGACGTCATAGGTCGATAGGGTCGAAAAGAGAGCTTTTGGTACATTGGCCTGTATAAACCAAAGTATTGAGTATAAGAGTTGTAATGTTATAGTATTGTTATATAAGACATTGGTGAAGCATTGGTGAGTATTGTGTGCAGTTTTGGTCACCTAATTACAGGAAGGATATTAATAAGGTTGAAAGATGGTTTACAAGGATGTCGCTGGGACTGGAGAAACAGAGTTACAGAGAAAGTTTGAATGGTTTAAAAATTTATCGCCTGGGGCGTAAGAGAATAAGGGGAGATTTGAAGAGGTATATAAAATTATGATGGGTATAGATGGTGTGATGGAAGCAGGCTTTTTCCACTGAGGCTAGGGGAGAAAAAAAAACAGTGGTTATAGGTTAAGGATGAAGGGGGAACAGTTTAAAGGAAACATGGGCGGGTGGTTTCTTCACACAGAGAATGGTGGGATATGTGGAATGAGCTGTCAGATGAAGTTATAAATTAAGGCTCACTTATAACATTTAAGAAAAACTTCGACCGGTACATGCATTAGAGTGGTATGGAGGGATATTGCCCAGGTGCAGGTCAGTGTGACTAGGCAGAAAAATGGTTCGCCACAGACAAGTGCCGGAGGGCCTGTTTCTATGCTGTAATGTTCTATGGTTCTGTCGTTCTATCACTGCGCATTCTTCTCATTTCCAATGCGTGCTGGCCCAAAGATGCCGAATGCTCCTCATATGTTAACCAGTTGGTTTCCATAATTATCCTCGTGAACCTCTTCTGGACTCTGTCCAATGACAACACATCCTTTATGCGATATGGGGCCCAGATCTGTTGCCAATACGCCACGCGCGGCCTTCTGGTTTCCTTATAACGCCTCAGCATTATATCCTTGTTTATTTTATTCATTTGCACTTGAAATAAATGCGCCCAATGCATTTGCCTTCTTGCCCCAGACTCAACTTGTAAATTAAACTTTTGAGAGCCTTGCACAAGGGGTCCAATTTTCTGCCTCTACAGATCCCATTATTCCATTGAGATACTGATACATGTGACTTATGCTTCTCCCTCACAAACTGCAGAATGAATTTAATCATACCTCCTCAGTAAACAGACTTCTGGATTTTGACCCTCGCACTGACGAATGATGAGGATTCGGTTTGAGATATCCCGGACCCTGGCACGCGGGAGGCGTCATGCCATCCGGGATTCTCATTGTGGCACTGCGAGCCTCCAGTCTGTTCCCTTAACTAAAGAATCCCCTGTCACCAAAAGGGTGTATCTTCTTCCCCCATCCCTTTTGAGTCAAGAGGCAGACTCACTGCCAAAAAGCCGACCACTGGGACCTCTCTCTGTATGCGCGACTGTATTTAAAGTGTTACACATTCTACTACTGAGGATGACAACAGGCTTACTCTGCACTGGCTCGTTAACCGTTTTCCCCTGCCTTACTGTCACCCAGGTTTCTGTGTCCTCTACCTTGGTTTTAACTACCTCCCCATAAGTCCTATCTGTCACCGGGTAATCCTCTAATTATATGTTACCATCTCAAAAGATCTATAGAGGACCCAGAACGTTGACCTGTACTTTGTCCCTCTCCACGAAAGGTCCACAACGGGTGCAATCTCATTTGTTCTCCACTGGGCTTTCGGGCATTGCACAACAGCAATAGTTACGTCAGGCTGCGGTTTATTGGCCATAGCTCAGCGTTCAGCACAATCATTTCCTCAAGTCTTAAAAACTGGGGAGACTAAAATAGAATGGTTGGGGCATGGGGATCAAATTGAACAGATTAGGAGAGAGGAGGTTAGTTCACAAATAGAGAAAGCTAGTAGACAATGTGTGAGGGAGGATAGGCTGGTGAGAGAGACGGGGAGCGCTCTGACCGAAAATGTAGGGGAGAAGGAAGAAAAACTATAATAAAGTTGTTTCACCGTTAGGGATAAACAGAGAGTAAGAGGTGGAAAGTGTCTTAAATACATCTATTTTAATGCTAGGAGCATTTCAGCAAAGGTGGATGAGCTTAGGGCATGGATTGCTACCTGGAAATATGATGTTTTAGCTAACAATGAAACATGTGTGCAGGAAGGGTGTGAATGGCAACTAAATATTTCTGGATTTTCATGTTTCAGGTTTGATAGAATCGGAGTGGCAAGAGGGGGGAGGGTTGCATTGCTTGTCAGAGAATATATAACAGCGATGCTTTGGCAAGATAGGTTGGAAGGCTCGTCTAGAGCGGCTATTTGGGTGGAATTGATGAATGGGACGGATCTAGTAACACTTATAGAGGTTTATTATAGACCTCCTCTTGGGGAGAGAGAATTGGAGGAACAAATTTGGAAGGACATACCAGAAATCTGTACTAAGCACAAGGTTGTGATTGAGGGAGATTTTAATTTTCCACAAATAGAGTGGGAAGCCCATTCTGTTAAAGGGCTGGATGGTTTCGCGTTTGTAAAATGTGTGCAGGATAGTTTTTTTTTTCTACAACAATACATAGAGGTACCAACTAGAGAAGGGTCACTGTTGGATCTCCTGTTAGGGAATGAGATAGGTCAGGTGACGGATATATTTGTTCGGGAGCGCTTCGGGTCCAGTGATCACAATGCCATTAGATTCAATATAATTAAGGAGAATGACAGGACTGGACCCAAGGGCTGAAATATTTTATTGGAGAAAGAGTAACGTTGAGGAGATACGAAAGGATTTAGAAACAGTGCAGTAGGACAATTTGTTTTATGGGAAGGATGTATTTGAGAAGTGGAGGTCATTTAAAGGTGTAATTTTGAGGGTACAGAATCTTTATGTTCCTGTTGGGTCGAAAGGAATGGTTAAAAGGTTGAGGGAATCATGTTTTTCAAGGGATATTGGAAACTTGATTAGGAAATAGAGAGATATCTACAATAAATATAGGCAGCATTGAGTAAATGAGGTGCTGGAGAAATATAAAGAATGTAAAAAGAATCTTAAGAAATAATTTAGAAAACCTAAAACAAGGGTTTGCTTTGGCAAGTCAGATGAAAATTAATACAAAGTGTTTCTGCTGTTAAATTAATAGCAAAAGGATAGTGAGGGATAAAATTGGTCCCTTAGATAATCAGAGTGGACAGCTATATGTGGAGCCAAAAGATTTGGGGGAGATTTTGAAAATTTCCTTTTCTTCGGTATTCACTAAGGAGAAATATATTGAATTGTGTAAGGGAAAAAGAGTAAGGTAGTTATGGAAACTATGATGAGTAAAGAGGAGTAAGTGCTGATGCTTTTAAGCATAATAAAAGTGCATAAGTCTCCGGGTCCTGCAGGATATTCCCTAGGACCTTGAGGGAAGCTAGTGTAGAAATAGCAGGGGCTCTGACAGAAATATTTCAAATGTCAGGAGAAACGGAGATGGTTCCAGAGGATTGGCGTATTGCGCATACGATTCCATTGCTAAAAATATTTCTGAGCGTAAACCTGGCAATTATTGGCCAGTCAGTTTGACGTCAGTGGCGGGTAAATTAATGGAAAGTATTCTTAGAGATGGTATCTATAATTATCTGGATAGACAGGGTCTGAATAAGATGGATTTGTGTGTGGAAGTTTATGTATGACAAATCATAGTGAATTTTTTGAAGAGGTTACTAGGAAAGTTGACGAGGGAAGTGAAGGATAGTTAGGAAGGTTCAATCGTTAGGTATTAATATTGAAGTAGTAAAATGGATTCAACAGTGGCTGGGTGGGAGAAGCCGTGGATTGGCGGATAACAGTTTGTCAGTTTGGAGGCCTCTGAGATCTGTACTGGATCGAATAATGTTTCTGATATTCATTAATGATTTTGATGATGGAGTTTTAAATTGGATTAGTCAGTATGCAGATGATACTAAGACAGGTAGCGTAGTAAATAATGAAGTAGTGTTTGGAAGCTTGCAGAGAGATTTAGGCCATTTAGAAGAGTGGGCTGAAATGTGGCAGATGGAATTTATTGCTGTTAAGTGTGAGGTACTACTTTTTGGTAGGAATAATCCAAATACGACATACATGGTAAATGGTATGGCATTGAGGAATGCAATAGAATAGAGTGATCTAGGAATAATAGTGTATGGTTCCCTGAGGGTGGAATCTCATGTGGATAGGGTGGTGAAGAACGCTTTTGGTATGCTGACCTTTATAAATCAGAGCATTGGGTATAGGAGTAGGGATGTAATGTTGAAATTGTGCAAGGCATTGGTGAGGCCAAATCTGGACTTTTGTGTACATTTCTTGTCACCGAATTAAAGGAAAAATGTCAACGAAATAGAGAGAGCACAGAGGAGATTTACTAAATGTCACCTGCTTTTCAGCACCATAGTTAAAGAGAATGGTTGAACAAGTTAGGTCTTTATTCTTTGGAGCGTAGAACGTTGAGAGGGAAATTGATAGAAAAGTTTAAAATTATGAGTTGATAAAGTTGATGTGCATAGGCTTTTTTCTGTTGAGAGTAGTGGAGATTCATACAAGGGGACATGAGTTGAGAGTTTAGGGGCAAATGTTTAGTTGTAAGACAAGGGTAAACTCAGAGAGTAGTAGCTGCGTGGAACGAGCTTCCAGTAGAAGTGGTAGTGGCAGATTCTATTTTGTCCTAAAATAAAATAGATAGGTATATTGGCAGGAAATGGATGGAGGGTTATGGGCTGAGTGCAGGTAGATGGGACTAGGTGAGAGTAAGCAGGCACATCTTCCCACCTTTATCTCATGCCCCCTTCCTGCTCTCCTCAACCCCTCATTAATCTCCTTGCTTGCTACCCTATATTCCTCAATAGACCCATCTGATCCTTGCTTCCTAAACCTCATGAATGCTGACTTCTTCTACCTGACTAGATTTTCCAGCACACTTGTCACCCATGGTTCCTTCACCATACCATTCTTTATCTTCCTCACCGGGACAAATTTATCACTAATGTCCTGAATCATAAACATCGACCACATGTCCAAAGTATATTTCCCTGCAATGACATCACTCCAATTCACTTCTGCACGTTCTAGCCTTATTGCCTCATAATTTGACCTTCCCCAATTAAAAAAAAATCCTGTCGTCTCTGCCTCTATCCATTTCAATGATTATGCTAAAGGCCAGGGAGCGGTGATCACTGTCCCCCAGATGCTCACTCTCTGAGAGATCCGTGACCTGATCTGATCCGGTCCGTTACCTAATACGAGAACTAGAATAGCATTCCCCCTCTTCGGCCTGTCAACAGACTGTAACATGAATCCGTCCCGGGAACAGTAAAGAAACTCTGCCCCGTCTGAACCAACGGACGGTTAAGGGGTTACCTCCGTCTGCAACAGTATGTTTGACTTTCTCATTGGGGAACCACAGTCAGTGTAGACCAATAATAACATTACCGATCTAGAGGCAGTTTTGAAGTAGCAGAGAGGCTACAGCAGGACTTAGGAAGAATGTGCAAAGGTGCAGTATATGGATTACAGCGTTGGAGAGTGTATGGATATACACGTTTGTAGAAAACTATAAGTGTAGATTATTTTCTAAATGGAAAAAAAAACCTACGTGCAAAGGGACCTCGAGCATGACTCCTTGAAGGTTATTTTGCAGCTTCAGTCGGTCGTGAGTAAAGCAAATGTGATGTTAGGACTATAATATATAAGCCAGGATGCAGTTTTCAGACGTTATAAGGCACAGGTGAGGCTCAGTTTAAGCGTATGTGAGCATTTTCGTGCCCCTGATCGAGGAAAGGATGTCCTTACGTTGCAGAGGGTTCACAGAAGTTGCACAATAATTATTCGGCGATTTAAAGTTCTGACATGCGGAGAACCTTTCACGGCTCTGGGCCAGCACTCACTGGAATTCAGAGAACAGGGCGTTCATAAGGGACGCTTTTCTGTTCTGAGATGTATCCTCTCTCACTCTCCCACCAGCGGGGAAATAGTCTGCACATCCACCCGAACAAAGCCTATCACTTTTGACGAGGTTTCGATGAAGTCACAACTCATTTACTTAATCTGGTGTAGGCCCAGAGTTATCAAACGGTTTTCATGGATTCAATCTCTTGACTCTCGTTAGAACCCTCTTCAGCATCACCTGGAGTATTGTGAACAGTTTTGGTCGTCTTATATTAGAAAGTAAACACATCGTATGCTGCAGATGCTGTGGTCAAATCAACACATACAGACAAGCTGGATGAACTCAGCAGGTCGGGCAGCATCCGTTGAAATGAGCAGTCAACGTTTCGGGACGAGACCCTTCGTCAGAACTGAGGAAGGAGCGGGCAGGGGCCCCATAGAGAAGTTGCGTAAAGGGTGGAAAACCAATCAAAGGAAAGATCAAGGGGTGGGGGAGGGGAAGCTGGGAGGGGAGAGGCTGGAGAGGTGAAGAAGAAATCTAAGGGGAAAGCACTATAGGTAGTAGAAGAAGGCAGAATCGTGAGAGAGGTGCTCGGCAGCTAGAAGTGGAGACAGAGTGAACGTGGGAAGGGGGGAAGGGAGAAGGAGGGAATTACCGAAAGTTGGAGAATTCGATGTTCATACCAAGGGGCTGGAGATTTCCCAGACGGTATATGCGGTGTTGCTCCTCCAACCTGAGTTTGGCCTCATCATGGCAGTGAAGGAGTCCATGTATAGGCAGATCGGCATGGACATGTCCATATTCTCTCCCTCTCCCTTCCCCCATCTCACATTCGCTATGTCTCCTCTTCTAGCTGCCTGTCACATTTCTTATGATTCTGCCTTCTTCTACTAGACATAGTGTTTTCCACTTAGATTTCTTCTTCACCTGTCCTGCCTATACCCTCCCTAGTTCCCCTCCCCCAAACCTTCATCATTCCTCTGATTGGTTTTACACCCTCCCCCCACCTTCTTTATGTGGCCCCTACCCCTTCCTTCTTTAGTCCTGGCGAAGGGTCTCGGCCCGAAACGTTGACTGCTCATTTCAACGGATGCTGCCCGACCTGCTGAGTTCATCCAGCTTGTTTGTACGTGTTATACTAGGAAGGTTGTGCTCAAACTGGAGAGGTTTTAAAGAAGTTTCACAAAAATTAGTCCATGGTTGAAAAGCGTCATATGAGAAGTGCTCGGTATCTCCAGGCCAGTACTCACTGGAATTTAGAAGTAACGCGGTGACCGCATTGGAATCTATCGAATAATCAAAACACTTGATCCAGTGGGTGTGCAGAGGAAGTTTTCTGTGGTTTGGGAGTCGGAGACCAAAGGACAAGAACTTAGAGGAGCAGCGTGTCTTTTTAGAACGGAGAGGAGGACAATTCTCTTTAACCAGAGTGTGGCGAATCTGTGGATATATTTGCCAGAGGCGGCCGTGGAGGCCATGGTTTATCTATCTATCTATCTATCTATCTATCTATCTATCTATCTATCTATCTATTATTTATTTATTTGTTTGTTTGTTTGTTTATCTATTTATTTATTTATTTATCTATCTTTCTATTTATTTATTTATTTGTTTGTTTGTTTGTTTGTTTGTTTGATTGTTTATTTATTTATTTAAATTCCCCGTTCATTTATGGCCAGAGGTTCTTGATTGGTGAGTGATTGATGGAATATTGGAAGAAGGCAGGGGACTGAAGTTGAAAAGTAAATTAGATCACCCACGATGAAATGTTGGATCAGACTCAATTGACTAAATGGTCTAATTCTGCTTCTAACTCTTATGATCCTATGATATGTTAACTTGTTTTATTGTTGAAAAACTAAACGTTGTTGCCAAGCTTGACTAGCAGAAGATTGAGGCCACGAAGGTCACAGGATAAGATGCAGACGCTGCCTTGCTTGTGGGAGCTAACAAAAGCTAGCAACATTTCATGTCGAGAATGAGGCATTGCTAAACGTTGTCCGACACTGTCTTGGGAAAAGAGGAACTGATTGCAGACGTGCAGTTCTAATTTTGTGCACCGACCGGAAGCATTTTAGACTGTCTGAAATCTAACAAGTGTTTCTTGAAATATCTCACTGTGTATATTTGGCTTTTGGCTATTGCCCAAAATTCACAGTGTAAATTGGGCCAGTAAAAATAACATAGAACATCGAATACACAGTACAGGCCCTTAAACACTGTTTTCCATATAACCACCCCCCCCCCCACAGTAAATTCCTGTCTAGTAGTCTCCTAAATTTCACTAGTGTATCTGCCTCGAATATTGACTCAGGCAGTGCGTTCCACGCACCAACCACGCTCTGAGTAAAATATCCTTCCTCCAATAGCCCCTTTGAACATCGCTGCCATTACCTTAAAGCCATGTCCTCATGTATTGAGCAGTTGTGCCCTGGGGTAGAGGTGCTGGCGGTCCACTCTATTTATTCCTTTTATATCTTGTACAGCTCTAAAATGTCTCCTCTCATCCTCCTTCTCTCTAAAGAGTAAAACCCTAGCTCCTTTACTCTCTGATCATAATGCATACTCTTTAAACCAGGCAGCATCCTTGTAAATCTCCTCTCTACCATCTCCAATGCTTCCACATCCTTCCTATCGTGAGGCTACCAGGACTGGACACAGTACTCCAAGTGTGGCCTAACCAGAGATTTATAGAGCTCCCTCATTACCTCGTGAACCTTAAATTCTATCCCTCGGCTTATGAAAGCTGACAACCCATAAACTTTCTTAAGTACCCATCTACCTTTGAGGCAACTTTCTCGGATATGTGGATATGTACCCCCAGATCCCTCCGCTCCTCCACACTCACAAGTATCCTGCCATTTACTATGTACTCTGCCATGGAATTTGTACTTCCAAAGTGTACCACTTCACTCTTCTCCGGGTTGAACTCCATCTGCCACCTCTCAGCCCACTTCTGCATCCTATCAATGTCTCTGTGCAATCTTCGACGATCCTCCACACTATCCACAGCACCACAAACCTTTGCGTCGTCTGCAATCTTGCCAACCCACCCTTCCAGCGCCACATCCAGGAGGTTAATAAAAATCACGAAAAGTAGGGATCCAGAACCAACATGCTCCAGAACAACAACATAATTGAAGGATGCATTGGGATTTTTCCTTTACCCTTCTCGGCAAGGCTTTCTCACTTATTACTCTCCTCAGCCCCTCCTTAAACTCTTTGCTTGTTACGCTATGTGCCTCAATAGCCCAATATGATCCTTGGTTCTTAAACCTCATTATACTGCCTTGTTCTACCTGACTAGACATTCCACCTCACTTGTCACCCATGGTTCATTCACCTTATCATTCTTTACCTTCCTCACCGGGACCAATTTATCCTTAATATCCTGATTCCTAAACATCGACCACATGTCCATTGTATATTTCCCTGCAATAGCATCACTCTAATTCACACCTCCAAGTCCTAGCCTCATGATCTGCCCTTCTCCAATTAAAAAATTGCCTGTCCTCTCTGATTCTATCATTTTCCATAATAATGCTAAATGCCAGAGAGAGGTGGTCACTGTCTCCCAGATGCTCACCCACTGAGAGATCTGTGGTCTGACCTGGTCCGTTACCTAATAGTAAAGCTCGTATGGCATTCCCGCTTTTCGGCCTGGGAAGATACTCTGACAGGAATTCGTCCTGTACTTTTCCCGTCCAAACCAACGGACAGTTGAGGGGTTACCTCCGTCTGCAACAGTAGCCGTTCTCATCGGGGAACCACAGTCAGTGTACACCAGTAATAACATCACCAATTTTGAAGTAGCAGAGAGGCTACAGAAAGACACATTACGTAAATGGACAAATGTGCAGCAGATAGATTACTGTGTTGGAGAGTGTATGGCCATGCACTTTGATAGAAAAAAAATCTAAGTTTTGACTATTTTCTGAATGGAGAAATATCAAGGGGACACAGGGAACTCGTGCAGGATTCCGTTAGGATTTATTTGCAGGTTCAGTGGGCACTGAGGAAGGAAAATGTGATGTTAGTTGTACTTTGGAGGACGGGAATATATAAGCAAGGACGTAATTTTAAGACTGGATAATGCACAGGTGAGGCCCAGTTTAAGTGCTGTGAGCATTTTCGGGCCCCTGATCGAGGAAAGGACGTGCTTACACTGGAGAGGGTTCACTGGAGATGCACAATAATCATTCGGTGATTGAAAGACTTGATATACGGGGAACCTCTCACGGTTCCGGGCCTGTGTGCACTGGAAATCAGCGAATAAGGGATGCCTTGAGGGTGCCTCTCTATTCTGAGATGTATCCTGTGGTCTTTCACTGTCCCACCAGCGGGAAAATCCTCTCCTCGTCGAGCAAAGCCTTTCACCACTCGAGAGGTTTCGATGAAGTCACAACTCATTTTCTTAATCCCGGTGTCGGCCCAGAGTCATCAAACGATTTTTATGGAATCAATCTCTTGCTCTCCTTCGAACCCTCTTCAGCCTCAGCACATCCTTTACTAAATAAAGCGCCAACAACCGTTCACAATACTCCACGTGAGTTCTCACCAATGCTTTGTGAAGTCTCAACATTACATCCTCTTCAGCCTCAGCACATCCTTTACTAAATAAAGCGCCAACAACCGTTCACAATACTCCACGTGAGTTCTCACCAATGCTTTGTGAAGTCTCAACATTACATCCTTGCTTTTATATTCTAGCCCTCTTGAAATGAATTCTGATGTTCTACTTACCTTCTTCAAACTGCAAATTGACATTTATGGAATCCCATTCAGCCTTAGATTTTTTTTCCGAATTTTCTCTCCATCTAAAGAAGAGGATCTATGCTCTCGGCTTACTGAAAACAGCCTGCCCCTCCACCTATCTTCAAATCCTCTGCAAACCTCGCAACAACGCGATCAGTTCGATCATCCAAATGTTTGTCATACAAGGTAAAACATTTTGGTCCCAACTCAGACACCTGTGGAAAGTGATGAGCCACCGGCAGCCAATCAAAAGGTCTCCGCTCATTCCCACTCTTTGCCTCCTGTCACTGAAACACCGCTTTGTCCATTATACTCCGCACATTAAAATTCATCACCTTCACACCTCTATTCATCTGCATCGATGGGGTCTACATTTAACGCTGCAACTCAGCCAATTGACTGCAATGTTGCCCCTCAACAGCCTCTCCTCAGTACACATTACCTCTGTTTGTCAACAAGTTTCCTCATCTGCAGTACTATTTTCAGCCAATGCAGATCCTTCTGCATTGAAATGTGTGCAGTCCAGGACAATATTTGCACTGATCTCAACTATCTGATTGCCACCTTTGTGTGAGTTCTTACCACCATCCGCCTCCACAACCTCTCCAATAACTGTTCTGGATCTCTGTCTCCCATATCTCTGTAACTAACAGAAACCCATGAGTGTAAACTGTATTACCTTCCTGGTACTTGCCTGACTAGTATCTGGCACGGGTGGCAATATTGGAGATCCTGCTTTTTAACCTAACTCCCTGTATCCCCTCCTCACTTATCCTACCCATGCCATTGCTAGCTAATAACACGGTCAGACACTCTCCACACAGGGCCTTGGACCATCTGGACAATTGCAATACCTACGTCAGGCTGCGGTTTACTGAGAACAGCTCAGCGTTCAGCACAATCATTTCCTCAGTTCTTATCAATAGGCTCCAAATCCCGGGCAGAGCATCTCCCTCTGCAACAGAATGTTTGTCTTCCTCATGAGGAAACCACACTCAGTGTAGATCGGCCATAAAGTTTCCGATCAACGAACAGTGTTGAAGTAGCAGAGGGGCTACAATGGGGTTTATACAGGTTAGGAGAATGGGCAAACCAGTGGCCGATGCGTTACCCTGTCTGGAGGGGCTGTCATGCAATTTGGTTGCAGAAATAAAGGCGGAGACTATTTTCTAAATGTAGAGAAAATTCAGCAGTTTACGGATAAAAGTGATTTGCGTTTCCTCGTGCAGGATTCCCTCAAAATTAAGTTACAGGTGTAATGGGTGGTGAGGAAGGCAAATACAACGTCAGTATTCAATTCCAGTTTAGGAGAAGATAAAGCAACGACCAAAAACTGGCATTAATAATCCCTGAAATTTGGCCTCATCCGGTCTTTGGCAGAACATTCACAGATGCAGGACTCCCTGTCTAAAGGCATAATTCCTCCCTACCTCTGTTTTGAGAGGGTGCCCCTCAATTCTGAGGGTGTTCACTGTAGTTCTGCACCCCCCCCCATACCAAAGGAAATGACCTTCCGTATCCACACTGTCTGGTGCTTTCAGCATTCGGTAGGTTTCAATGACGCTTATCCCCCACCCCACACACGCTCTTCAGCCTCTCTCCGTTAGCTCGTTTGCGTGACTGTATCTAAAGTGTTCTACATTCTACTAATGTCGATGATATCAGGGGTACTCTGCACTGGCTCATTAACGGCCTTCCTCTGGAACGCTGTCACCCAGTTTCCTGTGTCCACCTTGCGTGTAACTGCCTCTCTATAAGTCATATCTGTCACCCGGCAAACCTGTCGAATTATTTCAATATAGCGGATGTTAGCATCTCAGAGTATCTATAGAGAGCCCAGAATGTTGACCAGCTGCACATTTTGTCTCTCCAGGATAGGTCCACCACGGGTGCAATCTCCTTTTTCTCTCCACCGGGCCCTGGACCATTGCACAACAGCAATAGTTACGTCAGGCTGCGGTTTATTGTCCGTAGCTCAGCGTTCAGCACCATCATTTTCTCAGTTCTTAAAAACATGCTCCAGTTCTTAAAAAATGAGCAGACTTTAAACTAGAATGGTTGGGGGGTGGGAATCAAACTGAAGAGACTAGGAGCGAATGGATAGTTCACAAATAGAGGAAGGTAGAAGACAGAATGTGAGGGAGGATAGGCTGGTGATAGAGAAGTGGATCGCTCAAACCGAAGATCTAGGGGAGCAGGAAGAAATAGATAATATAGTTGTTTTGCACCGTTAGGGATAAACAGCAAGAGGTGAAGAGCTTCTTAAATGCATCTGCTTTAATGCAAGGAGCTTTGTTAGAAAGGTAGATGAGCTTAGAGCATGGACTTATAACTGAAATATGATGTTGTGGCTATTAGTGAAACATGGCTGCAGGAGGGGTGTGATTGGCAACTAAATATTCCTGGATTTCGTTGCTTCATGTGTGATAGAATCTAGAGCACAAGAGGGAGAGGTGTTGCTTCTCAGATAAAATATTACAGCGGTGAGTTGGCAGGATCGATTAAAGGGCTCGTGCAGGGAGACTACTTGGGTGGGATTAAGGAATGGGAAAGGTACATTAACACTTATAGCGGTGTATTATAGACCACCTAATGGGGACCGAGAATTGGAGGAGCAACTATTTCAGGACATAGCAGATATTTGTAGTAAGTACAAGTTTGTTATTGTGAAAAATTTTAATTTTCCACACGTAGACTTGATGGCCAATTCTGTAAAAGGGCTGGATGGTTTGGAGCGTGTATAATATGTGCAGGATATTTTTTCTGCAGCAATACATCGAGGTGCCAACTAGAGAAGGGACAGTGTTGTATCTCCTGTTAGGGAATGAGATAGGTCAGGTGAAGGATGTATGATCTGGGGGGCACTTCGGGTCCAGTGATCACAATACCTACCATTAGTTTCTATAAAATTATGGAGTAGCACAGGTCTGGGGACAGGATTGAGATTTTTGATCGGAGAAACGCTAACGTTGAGGAGATGCGAAAGGATTTGGAAGGAGTGGAATGGGACAATTTGTTTTATGGGAAGGATGTTATAGAGAAATGGAGGTCATTTAAAGGAGAGACTTTTAGCGTACAAAACCTTTATGTTCCTGTCAAGTTGAAAGGAAAGGTCAAAAGTTTGAGAGAGGCATGTTTTTCAAATGCTATTGGAAACTTGTTTCGGAAAAAGAGAGAGAGCTACAATAAATATAGGTAGGATGGAGTAACTGAGGTGTTCGAGGAATATGAAGAATATAAAAAAGTATCCAAAGAAATAAATTAGAAAAGCTAACAGAAGATGCGAGGTTGCATGGGCAAGTAAGGTGAAAATAAATCCGAAGGGTTTCTAAAGTTATATTAATAGCAAAAGGATAGTGAGGGATAAATATGTCCCTTAGAGAATTACAGTGGACTGTTGTTTTTTGGAGCCGAAAGAGAGGGGGGAGATTTTGAACAATGTATTTTTATCGGTATTCACTCAGGGGAAGGATATTGAATTGTGTAAAGTAAGTGAAACAAGTAGGGAAGTTATGGAAACTATGACAATTTAAAAGGAGGAAGTACAGGCACTTTTAAGGAATATAAAAGCGGATAAATCTCCGGGTCCGACAGAAATATTTCAAATGTCATCAGAAACGGGGATAGTGCCGGAGGATTGGCGTATTGCTCATGTGGTTCTATTGTTTAAAAAGGGTTCTAAGGTTCCGAGAGTAAACCTGGTAATTAGAGGCCTGTCATTCTGACATCAGTGGTGGGTAAGTTAATGGAAAGTATTATTAGAGATGGTGTATATAATTATCTGGATAGGCAGAGTTTGATTTAAAACAGTCAGCATGGATTTGTGCGTGGAAGGTCATGTTAGACAAATCTTATTGGATTCTTTGAAGAGGTTCCGAGGAAAGTTGACGAGGGTAAAGCAGTGGATGTTTTCTATATGGACTTCAGTAAGGCCTTTGACAAGGTTCCACACGAAGGTTAGTTAGGAAGGTTCAATCATTCGGTATTAATATTGAATTTGAAAAATGGATTCCACAGTGGATTGAAAGGAAGATGCCAGAGAGTAGTGGTGGATAACTGTTTGTCAGGTTGGAGACCGTTGACTAGTGGTGTGACTCCGGGATCTGTACTGGGTCCAATGTTGTTTGTCATATATATTAATGTTCTGGATGTTGGGGTTGCAAATTGGATTAGTAAGTACGCAGATGATACTAAGAAAGGTTGTGTTGTTGATAATTAAGTAGTTTTAAAAATCTTGCAGACAGGTTTAGGCCAGTTAGAAGAGTGGGCTGAACGATGGCAGATGGAGTTTAATGCTGATAAGTGTGAGGTGGCAGACTTTGGTAGGAATAATCCAAATAGGACATACATGTTAAATGGCAGGGAATTGAAGAATGCAGTAGAACAGTGGTCCAGGAATAATGGTGCATAATTCCCTGAAGGTGGAATCTCATGTGGGTAGGCTGGTGAAGAAGGCTTTTTGTATGCAGGCCTTTATAAATCAGAGCATTGACTATAGGACTTGGGATGTAATGTTAAAATTTTATAAGGCAGTTGTAAAACCGAATGTGGAGTATTACGTACATTTCTGGTCACTGAATTATAGGAAAGATATCAATAAAATTGAGAGAGTACAGAGGAGATTTACTAGAATGTTACCTGGGTTTCAGCACCTAAGTTACAGGGCAGGATTGAACAGTTAGAAATAGTTGTGTGAACTGAAGATTTGCTTGCTGGCTGATGAAGTGAAGGAGCTGCGCACCGTAGGCCGGTGTGGCGTGGCATCCAAGCAGGTGTCTGTGCTGCCCCCCAGTGGTCGCTTGGCAGAAGACAAGTCTCCGTTGCGGCCGACTGCTGATATCAGTGGTATTAATTTGGCTCAAGGCCTCCAACTGCAATGGTATGTTTTCTATTTTATGCATATTATTTGTGCTTTCTGCCGTGTTTCAATGCTGTTATTGTGTTTTGCACCTTGTTTCAGGAGTAACGCTATCATCTTTCGCTGTTTTCATGGATGTTCTTGCGTCGTTCTGACCTGTTACGCATATCTCCACTTGGCCATTTTAACTCGTCTCTCCCGCCCAGAGGCATACAAACTGGTGAACCTGTCACTGAGCCGCTTGGCCACAGGGGGACGCTGTACTGGGTCTGCATGTTTAACCTCTTTGAATCTCCGGACTGTCACCCAGTTTCCAGTGAACTGAACATTCGGTCTATTTTCCTCCCAATACGACCTGACAGAGAGTCATCGTATAACGACAAAATGATGAGAGGCATTGATCGTGTGGATAGTCAGAGGCTTTTTCCCGCAGCTGAAATGGTTGCCACTAGAGGACACAGTTTTAAGGAGCTGGGGAGTATGTACAGAGGAGATGTCAGTAGATGTCTTCTACTCAGAAAGTGGTGGGTGCGTTGAGTGGGCTCCCGCTGACTGTGGTGGAGGAGGATACAATTGGGTACTTTAAAAGGTTTTTAGATAGGTACATGGAGCTCAGAAAAACTGGAGAGCTATAGATAACTTAGTAATTTTTTTAATGTAGGGACGTGTTCGGTACAACATTGTGGGCCGCATGGCCTGCATTGTGCTCTAGGTTTTCTCTGTTCCTATGTTTCTATCTTTATTTTCTCTTGCTGATGAACCCGCCTTGCTGAACCGTTGTTGTTCAAACAAACGCGAGGCACTGGTTTATAATACACACATCTCCCGCTTACGAACTCTGATTGGAGGCTGTCCCAAGGGGAAAATATATATGAGCCTCTGACACCGACTGTCAGACCCAGAGCAAGAATGCCATGCATTCACACACTCCCGGAGATAGACACTTAGAGATGCTCCCTCACCAACATTACATCACACAAATTCGGGGTCAGGCAAGGAATGAAGCTCCTTCCGCGCTATCCCAACGTTTTGGAAAAGGAGAGAATCTCGCACTCACAGTCGCATAACACAATTCCGGAGTCAGACAGTGAATGAAACTCCCTCCACACTTTCGCATCACGTGCTATCGGGTTCACATAAAGACAGAAGATCGCAACAACCCGTCCCATCACACACTGCCTGGTCAGATACAGAGTGAATCTCACTCCAAGGCATCCCATCACACTCTCCCGTGGTCAGACACAGAGCGAAACTCCCTCCACACCGTCCGATCACACATTTTACGGAGCAGTCACAGAGAGCAGCTCCCTCCACACCGTCCCATAGCAGACCCCGGGATCAAAAACGTGATGCTCCCTCGACACTGTCCCATCACATTATTTCGGGTACAGACACAAAGGGAAATCCCTGTTCCCCATCCCTTCACACACTCACGATTCAGATATTGTTTAGTTCAACTGCAACTCCCCAGCTCAAAAGCAGCACAATCGCATCACACACTACCCAAGTCAATAGGAGAGCTAAACCCCCTCCGTCCTCCACTCTCCCGTCTCAGCAATCCCCAGCGCTTCGTCATCCCAGTCGTCTGGAATTCTGTCCCGGATACTGTGAGTGCGCGTGACAGGATGTGGATTATTCAGCGCACACGTGATCCCAGTTTTAATCACCGACTCCAAATCCCGGACTGGGGTCCGTCCCTCTGCATCCGGATGATAGACTCCCTCATCCGGAAACCACAGTCGGTAGCAACGTTACCGAGCAACAGGTTGTGTTGAGGAAGCAGCGGGGCTGCAGAAGGGTTCAGATAGAATAGGAGCATGAGGAAAGACGTGGCAGATAGAATACGGTGCCGGGAATCCTATGGTCATGCAATTTGAAAAAAAAAAAAAGAACGAAATCATAAAATATTTTCTAAAGGGATGGAATTTTGTTTTGACCTAGGCAACCTGTTCATATTCTATACCTTCAGAGAGTGGTCTGGGTCGGGGGTCGGCAACCTGCGGCTCCCGAGCCATTTGTGGCTCTTTCACCTCTGTGCTGCGGCTCCCTGTGGCTTTGGGAAATAATTGGTCAGTATTTAATTAAAATGTATTTTATGTTAGTTTGTTAGCTTTTGAAATGTAATTCTAAATTTGAAGATTATGGTGATCTTGTACAATCTAAGTGTGGCGACACATTTCCTGGCACATCCGAAACGGCTCACAATTAGCCAGCATTCCGGCGAAGGGAGATAGCCTACGGGGGTTTGTGAGTACGCGTCTTTTGCAGCATCTGCGTCCATGGGGGCTGGGTTGAGGGAGGCTTAAAAGCAAGGCTGTTTAGTTCGAATAAAGCTATCTTTGACTGCA
The DNA here is from genome assembly GCF_030144855.1 of Hypanus sabinus. NCBI lineage: Eukaryota > Metazoa > Chordata > Chondrichthyes > Myliobatiformes > Dasyatidae > Hypanus > Hypanus sabinus. Next base: position 1,374,581 of record NW_026781662.1, read on the forward strand.
GTTTACTGACACCGCTACAACGTGTTTTTATCGCTGGCTGTCCAGACGGAAGGTGCTGAAACGCTTTGTCGCGTGTCTGGAAGAAGTGAAAACTTTCCTGGGCAGCAAAGGTCTCACCTTTCCTGAGCTGGAACAGCCAGAGTGGCTGGAAAAGCTACACTTCATGGTAGACATGACAGCGCACCTGAACACGCTGAACACAGCTCTTCAGGGGTAAGGACGTACAGCCCTGCACATGTTAGAGGATGTTTTGGCATTCGAGCGCAAGTTGACAGTGCTTGCCAGAGATTTACAGAAAGGCACTTTGTCTCACTTCCCCAATTTGAGAGAGTTCAAACAAGGTCACGACATGATAATTTCGGAGTATTTACATTCTGCAATCATCGCAATGCAAGCATCGTTTGGGAAACGCTTCTGTGAGTTCAGAGAGGAAAAAAACACATTATCCTTCCCGGTCACTCCCTTAAGCATCGATCCTTCCCTACTGAATACGACTGCATTGGCAGGTGTGAGTCAACCTGATCTTGAGATGGAACTGGCCGACATAGCCGACAAAGACATACGGGTGTCCAAGTTTAGACGCTTGACAGCAGACCTTGAAGATGTTGCCCGTCAGAAGGCCGTTCTTGCTCAGAAACACAAATGGAGTGATATTGAAAACCTTCCAAAACCGGACAAACTTGTGTTCGAAACATGGAATGCTATGCCCGACATTTATGTAAACATTAAAAAGTATGCGCTTTGAGTCTTGTCGATCTTTGGATCCACATATGTAAGTGAGCAGGTGTTCTCCAACATGAACTTTATTAAAACAAACATCGCGCACGCCTCACAGATGACAGCTTGCGATCCTGTGTAAAGATGAAGGTGACGTCATACAGCCCTGATGTGCAGACGCTGTGCGCTGAGGTCCAGGAGCAGAAATCCCATTAACCAAGTATGATAAATATTTTAATTGCCTATTATTTTATGTATATTCATATTTTTTCATTGTTCAGTGAAATAGTCCTTTTATTTTTCAGGCTGACAGCTGGCTGATGTTATTTTTGGTTTGCTGCTGGCGGAAAATTTAAGTTCGGCGTTTTTCATAAATACAAGAAGGACTCAAATAGACATTGAGTATTTTACTTAAAAGTAACTTTCAACCCAACGTCTTTTTTTCGGAGTTCAAAATGTTTTTGTTGCATGCAGAAATGTAATTTCGTTTTCTCTGCAGGAGTTCATCAATTTCATAAATGCAACACATTATAGTTTGTTTATACATAGCATAAAGGCAAAAAAAACGTTGTATGCAGTGTTATTTCATTTTAAATGTCAAATGGGTTTTGCGGCTCCCAGTGTTTTCTTTTCTGTGGGAAACGGGTCCAAGTGGCTCTTTCAGTGGTAAAGGTTGCTGACCCAGACTCTGGGTCAATTCTGAGCCGGCCCAAGAATCCCCTCATAACAAGTGTCTATACAAACGTTTGAACAGCAGGACTATTTAGTATGTATAAATAGCATATCTGAAGTTAATAAATGGGTGATGAATACTTACTTAATTTTTCAGAGATCCAAAATCTATTTCAATATTTGCGGGACAAATTCGACCCGGAGCCGCCTCAATGTACAAACATTTTAGCACCTGTACAGAAGTATAAAACTTCAGGGTGTATTTACTGTTGTCAAATGTCAGAACGGGTCAAACATGACCGGCACAGTGTGTCAGGGTTAAAAACAATCTGCGGTGCAGAGGAATTTGGGAGACTTCGTGCAGCTTTCCCAGAAGTTTAACCTGCAGTTTGAGCCGGTGGTGAGGAAGGCAAATGCGATGACAGCATTCATTTCGAGAGGGCTGGGACGTAAACGCAATGACGTCATTTTCAGGCTCAATACGTCACTGGTGAGGTCACATTTGGAGTTCTGTGAGCAGGTTTCAATCGCTTATCTCACAGGGGATGTGAGACATTGGAGAGGGTTCACGGGAACGATAACGGGATTGGACGTGGTATTATAGGAGGAGTATTTAACAGCTCCGGGAGACAGAACGCCCGCACACAACGATTCAGGAACAGCTTCTTCCCCTGCGCCCTCACATCATTCAATGCATCAGCAAGAACTCGACATTTCTGCGGGGTTTATTAATATTTGCAATTTACATTAATTGTACAACTTTGCGCCGTACAGATCCTTCAAAAGAACAAATTCCAGGCGTTATAAGCTTCAGATAATAAATGAAATAGCGCTTCCGCTGGAAAACATCCGATACGACTGGACAGGACACTTGGCACGCTGGTCATCACTTGTCACACTGAGTACAAGAGTCGGGAGGTCTCGTTGCCGTGGTACAAGAGGGGCACAGACAGAGGGAATACGGACAAACTTTCACCCATAGTTGAGTTATTGAGTACCAGACGGGACAGGATAGAGGTGAGAGTCAGTGGGAAGCAGAAAAAGAGAGAGGGAGAGGGAGATCAGGGAAAACGGGGAGGGTTGAGAGAGTGTGTCTGTGGGAGCGAAGGGGAGAGAGGTGTAAGAGGTGTGCAGAGGGAGAGGAGAAAGAACTGGCGGCAGAAGTTCGAGGAACTAAGGGCAGGTGAGGGGGTAGAGAGAACGTCAGAGGGAGCGGGGAAGACCCAGGACGGGGGAATGGCAAGAAAGAAGGGGATAGATGGCGAGAGTGATTTGTCGGTATCTGGTGGGGAGAATATGGTTGCAACAAGAGGAGATGGAGTAGGGGGGGGGGGCAGAGAGGGTGGGGAAGGAATTTGAAAGGATTTGGGATTGAGAGTGAAGGGGAGAGAAGGAGGAGAAAACGGGTTAGTCACTTGTTCATGTCAACTCCACTGGCTGTTGGCAAAGACCCTGGACCTTTTCAGGAACATCCGGGAACAAAGATGCCGACCTTTCGCAGATGAAACTCCGAGCATGACCACAAGGGTTACTGCTTCCGCACCGTCTGCAGAAGGTCTTTCCAGAGGGACTCTTGTAGAGGAGACTCCGACCCACCGTCCTATCCAGGAGGGTTAATCAATTTCAACAGAGACAAATCAGCTTCAGTAGAGGACCCGAGCGGAGTCCGTCCTCAAGCTAATCCCATGAATTCGATCTCTCCTAATTGCCTGTGTGAGTCCCCAAACTCATCCGAATCAAACGCTCTCCCCCCACGGCAGTGCCTGTAGCCAGGCACACACCACGGTCCCAATGTCTGCACACAATCCTATGTCAGTACCCAAACTAATCGTACTGACCCAATGTTTCCCCACAGCCCCGTATCACCTAAACGAATCCCACCGAACCGCTTTCTCACACAGTCCTCTGACTGTCCCCAAACGAATCGAACAGGCCGACCCTCCCCCTCTGACCTGTTTCAGTGCCCGAACAAACCCCACGGTCCCACCGTTTCCCCACAGAACTATGGCTGTCCCGAAATGAATCCCACTGTTCCACACTCTTCCCTCAGCCCTGTGTTGTTCCAGGTTCATCTTGGTGCCCCTTCCTCTCTCCAGAGCTTCGTGTCTGTCTCCTGATATATCCCACTACACCGCGCTCTCCCAGAGCCTCTGGTCCGCCTCCAGACTTATACCACTGGCACCCTCTCTCCCACATCCTTGCCTCAGTTCGCAAACTAATTCCGTTAACCCATTGTTTGCCATCGCCCTGTATTGGCCTTCAAACTAAACCAGTTGCTCTCCTCGCCCATCAGATCAATGTCACTTACCAAACTAATCCCACTGTTGCTTCCTCTCCTCACAGCCTGGCGACTACCTTCAAAATAACCCCACTGCACCGCGCTGTCCTCACCCACATGCGTCAGGACCAAAATAATCTCTGTCAATGACCTCTCCCTACTGCCCTTTGGCAGTTTCCGAAATATTCCCACTGTCTTGTCCTTCCCCGACAGACACGTGTCGGCGCAAAGATGTTCCCATTATACCACCCTGCCCACTGCCCACGTACAGTCTACAAACAAATCACAATGCCCCTCCCTTTTACGACAAAACTACGTCAGTCCGTAAACTCATCCCATTGTTTCCCGTCAGGACTATGTCAATAACCAATCTTCACCACACAGATTAGTCATAATCTCACCCGTTTTCGCATTTTCCAATCCAGTAAGCAAGTTTGCTGCCCAGAAGATTGAGGAATACAAAGCTCTGTGAAGTTAAATTTACTTAATTAATGTCTAGAATCGAAGAATATCTACGGAGCTTCTCTCAGCTGATTACAACAGCAATCTGGGATGGGTCTGTCTGGAAGGAGCTTCACTCTGTGTCTGACCCCGGGATTGTGTGATGGGACGGTGTGGAGGGAGATTCACTCTGTGTCTGACCCCGGGAGTGTGTGATGGGATGACGTGGAGGGAGATTCTCTCTGTGTCTGACCCCGGGAGTGTGTGATGGGATGACGTGGAGGGAGATTCTCTCTGTGTCTGACCCCGGGAGTGTGTGACGGGATGACGTGGAGGGAGATTCTCTCTGTGTCTGACCCCGGGAGTGTGTGATGGGACGGTGTGGAGGGAGATTCACTCTGTGTCTGACCCCGGGAGTGTGTGATGGGATGACGTGGAGGGAGATTCACTCTGTGTCTGACCCCGGGAGTGTGTGATGGGATGACGTGGAGGGAGATTCTCTCAGTGTCTGCCCCCGGGAGTATGTGATGGGACGGCGTGGAGGGAGATTCAGTCTGTGTCTGACCCCGGGAATGTGTGATGGGACGGTGTGGAGGGAGATTCACTCTGTGTCTGACCCCGGGAGTGTTTGATGGGACCGTGTAGAGGAATAATCACTCTGTGTCTGACCCCGGGAGTGTGTTATAGGATGACGTGGAGGGAGATTCTCTCTGTGTCTGACCCCGGGAGTTTGTGATGGGATGACGTGGAGGAAGATTCTCTCTGTGTCTGACCCCGGGAGTGTGTGATGGGACGGTGTGGAGGGAGATTCTCTCTGTGTCTGACCCCGGGAGTATGTGATGGGACGGCGTGGAGGGAGATTCAGTCTGTGTCTGACCCCGGGAATGTGTGATGGGACGGTGTGGAGGGAGATTCACTCTGTGTCTGACCCCGGGAGTGTTTGATGGGACCGTGTAGAGGAATAATCACTCTGTGTCTGACCCCGGGAGTGTGTTATGGGATGACGTGGAGGGAGATTCTCTCTGTGTCTGACCCCGGGAGTTTGTGATGGGATGACGTGGAGGAAGATTCTCTCTGTGTCTGACCCCGGGAGTGTGTGATGGGACGGTGTGGAGGGAGATTCACTCTGTGTCTGACCCCGGGAGTGTGTGATGGGATGACGTGGAGGGAGATTCACTCTGCGTCTGACCCCGCTGTTGTGTGATGATACCCATGTTACTGTGGGATCTTCTCGTGCTGTGACACATACCGCTTCTTCCCTTGAATTGATTTCCAGCAGCCTTGAATCACGGTTTGAACATTCTAGCATCGCTTCTTGGAAAGATGTGTCAGACGTGGATACGTAATAACACCGGTCTGTATTTCTGACCCAGTCCTCGGAACACGTTTGCTCTGGAAATTAGGGACAAGAGACACAAAGAATGAATCTCCCTTCACACTTCCCCATCACACACACGCGGCGTGACACACAGCGTGAAATTCCCTGCACGCTGTCCCATCACGCACACAGAGTGAATATCCCTCCGCAAAGTCTCAGCGTAAATTAACAAGGATCAGACACAGTGAATTTCCCTCCACACCATCCATCACACACTACCGGGGTCAGAACACAGAGTGAATAAAACATAAAACATAGAATAATACAGCATAGTACAGGCCGTGTGGCCCACAATGCTGTGCCTACACTTAATCCCTTCCTCCCATATATCCCCCGACCTTAATTTTATCCATATACCTGTCTAGTCGTCTCTTAAATTTCACTAGTATATCTGTCTACACCACTGACTCAGGCAGTGCATTCCATGAACCAACCACTCTCTTAGTAAATAAACTTCCTCTTATATCTGTCTTCATTTTCCTGACCCTTTCTTTAAAGCCATGTCCTCTTGTACTGAGCAGTGGTGCCCTGGAAAAGAGGCGCCAGCTATCCACTCTACACATTCCTCTTAATATCTTGTACACCTCTAACATGTCTCCGCTCATCCTCCTTCTCTCGTTGTAAAGCCCTAGCTCCCTTAATCTCTGATCATAATCCACACTCTCTAACCCAGGCAGCATCCTGGTAAATCTCCTCTGTTCCCTTTTCATTGCTTCCGCATCCTTCCTATAGTGAGCCAACCAGAACTGGACACGGTACTCAAAGTGTGACCGAACCAGACTTTTCTAGAGCTGCACCATTAGCTCGCGACTCTTAAACATAGAACATCAATAAAAATAAAATGAAAAAAGGCCCATTTTAATGAAATAGTCTAATCTGCACGTTGGAGCTCATGGTTCAGTCCACTCGTTCCTTCAAGTCAGATCTTCGCTCCAAGTCCACTCCGTCCGGCGGTCTACCAATTCTCTCCGCTCGCATCTTCTCTCTTCAACTCTCGCCAACAAAAGGGTGTGAAAACCTTCTCTCAGACCCACAAGAATGAAAGAACATACCTATCATTGGTTTGCAGACATTCCAAAACCCCGTTATCTGTAGTCATAACCTAAACATTGCTGGTACAGAGAAACCATTACATTAGCAGTGAAACATTTCAGAGAGGCCATTACATTAGTAATGAAACATTACAGAAGTGGTCATTACATTAACAGTGAAACCTTGCAGCCCGTTACACTTAAGAAAGGTTTGGCTCATCTGGGAGAGAGGTAGCTATGTTGGCAGCACCACCGCGCTTAGCTTTGAACACTGCAATGGTGTGTACACTTTGCCATAAGCTGCGTGTGTTGTTGGTGGAGAGTTGTGTCTTGATCTTGTCCCTGCATTGTCATTTTGATGACTTTGCGTAGATTGCAGCTGTAAGTGACCAAAATCAGTGCAGATATCTAGTGCAAGTGGTTGGTTGTCCGTCATATCCAGCAAAGCAAGAGACCTGCATATGAGAGTTTCTAAAGTAGAAAAGCTTCTCTGCCACGGCAATTCCAGTCTCCTGACCTCGGAAGTCCAAGTCCAGTTGTACAACTTGTCATTACAAACTGGGGACTTCCTCAGCTGCAGCGTATGAGTAAGATTTCTTCGGTACCTTTGGTCTCCACGAAGAATTGCAGAACCACCTTCCCGGCTGCTGAATCTCACTGTTCATCTCATCCGCCAGCATGATGAGCTGACTTCACATACTAGGCTGGGCATTTTCCGTTCTCACCGGGCTATGAGACCTACCGGCTATCTGCACAGTACATAAAAGGCCCTTCGGCCCACAATGTTATGTCGACCCTCAAGCCTTACTTCCCATATAATCCCCTACATTAAATTCCTGCATAGACTTGTCTAGAAGTCTCAAGCTTATCTACTGTATCTGCCCCCACCACTGACTCAGGCAGTGCATTCCCGCACCCACCACTTTCTGATCAAAAAATACTTCCTCCAATATCCCCCTCGAACTTCCCTCCCCTTACCTTAAAGCCATCTCCTTTCGTGCTGAGCAGTGGTACCCTGGGGAAAGGGCTCTGGCTGTCCACTCTGTCTAATCCACTTAATATCTTGTATACCTCTATCATCTCCTCTCCAGGCATGCGTTACCGTTCCCTGCGTCAGACTCACATATGACCCCAAACCCAAACCCTCTCACCCATCCCCCTTCTCACTATAGCTTATCATTACACGCGCACTGTGTCTCAATAACAGAGACTCATCATACATACACGTGGTGAGACAGAGATTTAAGATCCCTACACTGTCCGATCCCGCACTAACACGATCAGACGCAGATTGAATCTCCCTCTCCACGGAACAATCAGACACTCCAGGCGTCAGACGTGGAGTGAAACTCCGTGCACACTGCCTTTTATAAAGACCCGGGGTCAGACGTGGAGTGAAGCTCCATGCACACTGCCTTTTAAAAACGCCCGGGGTCAGACGTGGAGTGAAACTCCGTGCACACTGCCTTTTATAAAGACCCGGGGTCAGACGTGGAGTGAAGCTCCGTGCACACTGCCTTTTATAAACGCCCGGGGTCAGACGTGGAGTGAAGTTCCCTGCACACTGCCTTTTAAAAACGCCCAGGGTCAGACGTGGAGTGAAGCTCCGTGCACACTGACTTTTATAAACGCCCGGGGTCAGACGTGGAGTGCAGCTCCGTGCACACTGCCTTTTATAAACACCCGGGGTCAGACGTGGAGTGAAGCTCCCTGCACACCGCCTTTTATAAATGCTCGGGGTCAGACGTGGAGTGAAGCTCCGTGCACACTGCCTTTCATACACCCCCGGGGTCAGACGTGGAGTGAAGCTCCATGCACACTGACTTTTATAAACGCTCGGGATCAGACGTGGAGTGAAGCTCCCTGCACACGGCCTTTTATAAACGCTCGGGGTGAGACCTGGAGTGAAGCTCCGTGCACACTGTCTTTTATAAACGCCCGGGTTCAGACGTGCAGAGAAGCTTCCGCCTACAGTGTCCCATCAAACACTCTCGGAGTCAGACAGGGACAGGCATTCCAGCGGAATTACGTGATGTGTAGTTTCTTGCACACCGTCCTGTCACACTCTTCCCGGGTCAGATTCTGAGTGTTACTCCTTGCACACCGCTCCTCACACATTCCCGAGGTTAGACACAGAGGAAAGCTCCCTCAAAACAGCCCCTCATGCACTCCAGGTGTCAGAAACAGAATTTAGATCCTCGACAAAGTCCGATCACACTCAGCCATGATCAGACACAGTGCTCATCTCTCTCTCCACGGCCCCATCACACTCTCCAGCGGCCAGACACAGAAACTCCCGCAGCACACACGACAAATATCAGAGTGAGAGTGATTCTCCACGCATCACACAGCAAATTTCAGACACAGAGTGATGCTGCCTCCACACGACCCCAACTCACACTTACAAGTCTGAAACAGTGTGAATCTCCATCCTTAAGTCTCATCACGCATCTACTGGCGGGTAACAGAACCTTTCCATTACACCCACCTGTCTATTCACACAAAGCGAAGATCAGCCCACACCCTCCCATGGCACACACCCGGGGTCAGACACAGAGTGAATCTCCCTGCACACCGTCCCATCACACACTCCTGGGGTCAGACACTTAGTGAATCTCCCTCCACACTGACCCATCACACACTCCTGGCGTCAGACCCCTTCACACTATCCAATCACTCAATCCGTTTTCACTCAGAATAAACGTCCATCTGCACTGTCCCATCACACACTCCTGGAATCAAACACAAACGCTCTTTGTCTACGATCCTATTACACACTCCGGATGTCAGACCCAGAGTGAAGTTCCCTCTGCAACGTCCCCTCACTCACTCCCGGATTCAGGAACAGAGTGAATCCCCCGCTGCACCGTCCCGTCACACACTCCCGGACTCAGCGTGAAACGCTCTCTCCACGGTGCCATAAGATACTACAGGGGTCAGGCATAGAGGGGTATCTCTCTGGGCCGACTCTCATCAGACAATCCCGCTGTCAGAGAGTGAGTTGGATACATACTGTCCCATCAGACACTCGCGGAGTGAGGCATAGAGTGAAGCAGCAATGTTACGTCTCACAATCCCATGGTCAGACACAGAGTGAATCCACCTCCACAACGTCCCATCACACTCTCCTGGGTTCAGTGATAGAGTGAAACTTCTTCTACGCAGCCCCATCACACACTCACCGGGTCAAACGCAGAGTGAATCACCCTCCATACCATCTCTTCACGCACTCCCGATGTCAAGCACAGAGTGACGCTTCCTCTCTCCATGTTTGCCCTGTGATGAGGAGCGGGTGAAAGAGGGGGATGATGCCTCACCTCGTCTGCTGGTCAACAATTCACAGATTTGAGCCTTGGTTTCGTTGACAGATCTGTACACCGTTTTCATCTCATTGAAATGTTGACGGAGATCGTTGTTCATTCGTTTAAGATCGGTCAGATGAGTGTTGAGCGCAGAGAGTTTCTTGAGACAGATTCTGCGGGAGTGGTCCAGCAGGAAAATCTCGGATATTTTGGATTGAATGGTTGAGTTTAACTCATTGCAGTATCGGTCGGAGGTGATCTCTGACTGACGAATCTGTGATACTGAGAGAGATGGTGAAGGATGATTAGCGTTCACAGTGACACGTGAGTCAGCGTCACGCTATCGAACGGTTCACAGAGAGCGTTGAGTCAGTGTCACTGTGAAGGGTGTCACAGTGAAGGATGTGCTGGTGGCACAGTGAGAGGCTTCGGCGTCTCCTTGTCACTCTGAGGGGTTATCAATGCCCTGGTGAAGGCTTTGTTGTTGTTATAATGGGGTCTGTGTCAGTATCGTTGTGATGACAGATTCCCTGTCTCAGCGCCGGGCATGTCCGATTGCTGTGAGGGACGTGTCGGTGTCAGTGTGATAGGAGATTCTGTGCCCCGGAGAGAGGCGTGCCGGGTCACAATGAAATGTATTTCGATGAGAAGGTGAGGGAAATGTCAAAGAGGGGGATTGGTAGTAGTATCTGTGTAATGCGTCGGTCCTGGTCTCATTGAGAGGAGTGTATCTGTATCACCGTGTGAGGCATGTCATGACCACGGTGTGTGTCCGACTGTCAACGCTGAGGTGTGTGTCGTTGGGATGGAGAGGACTAACTCAGTGTCATTGTGAATTCAGATGTCGCTATCACGGTGAGGGTTTGCCTGTTTAGGGTGAGGTGTGGGCAATTGTCTCAGTGAGCGGTGCATCGGTGTTATGTTGAGGGGCGATACAGTCTCGGTGAGGGGTGTTACGGTGAGGTGTCACGATGCGGAGCTGGGCGGTTCACGTTGAGCAGCCTGTAGGTGTCAGTGGTGTCTCAGTGTCACGGTGAGGGGCGTATCAGTGTCACTATGAGGTGTGTTTCGGAGTCTCCTTGAGACAGGTTCTCTGCGAGAGATCCGGGTGGGAAATGTCACATATCTTAACACATGGAGTGGAGATGGGGCCTGTTCAATTTCTAAATTTCTTCCCAAAGGAGTTTGTAGTTTCGGTGAGAGGTGCTCTGAGATGGTGAAGGATGTTCTTCGTTTCTCGTGTGTCAGCGTCACGCTACTGAGCGGATCACGGAGTGTGGTCTGTCAATGTAACCGTAAGGGTGTTACAGTGAGGGGTGAGCTGTTGGCACAGGGAGGGGCCTGTGCGCCACCGTGAGCTCCGTGCCAGGGACACGTTGAGGGGTTTATCAGCTTTCCAATGAGGTTTAATTGTCACGATGGGAGCTGCATCAGTATCGCGGTGTCGGTGTTTCAGTGAGAGACGTGCAGCTGTCATTGTGATAGGTGTTTCTGGGTCCATATGAGAGGTGTACCGGGTCACATCGCGGTGTATCTCTGTGTCACGGTGAGAGATATGTCGGGGTCACAGTGCGAGGTTTGACGGTGTTACAGTGAGAGACGCGTTGGTGACATACTGTATTGGTGTGACAGTGGAAAAATGTCGATGTCACAGTAAGGGGAGTGTCTGTGCCACGGGGAAGGACCTGTTGTGTTCACGGCGGATGTGTCACTGTCACAGTAAGTGTAGTGTTGTTATCACGGTGAGGGCTGAGTGGGTAACACTCTGAGGGGCTTGTCGGTGTTACGGCGAGGGATGTGTCTTCGTGACGGTGAGGGTTATGTCGGTGTTTCGGTGGAGTGGCTTTTGCTGTCATGAGAAGAGATGTGTCGGTTTCAAAGAGATGGACGTATCGGTGTCACTGTGAGGGACGTGTGCACGTCACAGTGCGGAACGGTTCGGCAGCACGTCGAGAGGCGTGTCAGTGTTACAGTGAATCGTTATTATATTAAGTTGTGTGTTGCTATCAGTTTCAGGGATATGTCGGTATCATGTTGAGGGATGTGTTAGTGGAGGTTGTGTCGGTGTGACTGTGAGGGCTGAGTCGTGGTCATGTTAAGAGACCCGTCAGTACCACAGTGAGGGGCGTGATGATATCACCATTAAGTGTGTTTCTGGAAAATGTTGGGAATGAGTCGCTGTTAGAGTGGCCATTTTCTATTCTCAGCGGTTTGGTCTTTCCGACCGGTGTGAAACTCATCATGAATCCTCCAGCAGATACCCGTGATGATGAGGGTCGCTGTTAAAACGCAGATTAGCCAAATGCTTGGGTCTGATCGGTCTCTCCTTGTGGGTCGTTCACTGCCCAATTCGTCTGTGAAAAAAATCATTCCTTGTCTTTGTCAATGCATAGTCATTTTCCCTGATCTACCCCTCCCCTGCTGCTCCCACAATCTGAGTTGAAATCATTCTCTTTCGCTCAGGCAGAGCGTAAATCTGAGAACAAAACTGAACTCTTGGACCGAAAATTTTACTTTACCAATTATATTTCATACTTAAATAGTTTTTACAGACTCAATGTTCATCTCCTTCTAAACCCTGCTCATCCACGTTCCCGGCAAAGAGCCAATGAAACGCCTTTATCGATTTGCCATCACCACCACCCCTGGAAGCACATTCCTGTCCCCCACGATCTCCGTGTAAAAAAAACCTTGCCCCGCACCTGTTCTGAGAAGATACACCCTCCACCCTTCCATTCCGTGTTATTAGACATTTCTCTCCGGGGGAGGAATGCACCGGTTGCCTGGTCTACCTCTGTCTCTCGTCATGATAGAGACCTGTATCAACTCTCCCCTCAGTCTGAGATACATATGAAATAACATATGAAATCCATACATATCGCATGAAAGTATTTTACTGATATTCTACATCCACCTGCTGTCTTTCTCTCTTGTACATGCCATGTGTGTTTTGTGCCGTGTGTGACCTTTAGTTTTGTGTTTGGCACCTTTTCTCATGCAGTGACGCAGACTCGTTTGTCTGTATTCATGGGTATTCATGTCTGGTTGAATTGCAGTGCAACTTGTATTGAATTGCAACCGTCTCTTCTGTACCGGTTTCACCTTCTTTGGAAGGGAACCCAAAGAAACAAATATCCGAAGCCCCTTTCACGACAGCTCGCCTCATCCTCCCCGCCCGGCTTCCATTCTGACTCACAGAACGATGCTCAGCGCCAGAGACCTGACCGGTGAGACTTTCCTCACTCCGAAACCTCCGCGAATCGCTGCTTTTTAATGTGCGCTCGCCCACCCGTGTGAGCGACATTTACCTGGCTCCTGATCGTTTCTTGGCCACGCCAACACAGAGAGAGGCGCACTCCATACCATCCTATGTACTCTCCCGGAGTCAGACACAGAGTGAGGCTCCCGCCGCAACAATCCGTCACACAATTCCCTGATCAGGCATGGAGCGCTGTTTCTTAGAAATTGTCTTATCACTCTCTCCCGGGGTCAGAGAAGTATTGAATCTCCCTACACAGTCTCATCGCAGATAACGGGAGTTCGACACTGAGTGAAACTCACTCCACACTGTCGCATGACACACTGTCAGGGTCCAGACACAAGGAGAAGAACAATCCACACCTTCTCATGTCAGCTCTTGGTTACAGATATTTTGTGAAGCTCCCCTCTCTGAGCTCAATCGAGGCACTCACTACCGCTGTCATAGACAGATCGAAGCTCCCTCCCCTACCTCCCTCACCAATCCCCAGTCATGTCGGAGTTTGTGTGTCTGTGTGTGTGTGTGTGTGTGTGTGTGTGTGTGTGTGTGTGTGTGTGTGTGTGTGTGTGTGTGTGTGTGTGTGTGTGTGTGTGTGTGTGAACCGATGAGTCGTGAAAGGCAGATGACGGGATGGGAGGGATACAGGTCCATAATTCCTAAGGCGTGATGTCACGGGCGGACAGGGTGGTAAAGAGAGCTTTTGGCACATTGTCCTTCAGAAAACAATGCTCTGAGTACAGGAGATGAGACGTTAGGTTGAAATTGTCTGAGTGATTGGTGAGACCCATTCTGAAGTATTGTGTGCCGTTTTGGTCACCCACCTACAGGGAAGATGTAAATAAGGTTGGAAGGGTACAGAGAAAATTAACAGGGGTATCACTTGGTCTGGCGGATCTGAGTTACAAGGACAGATTGAATAGAGTAGGACGGTACTCTATAGAATGAAGGAGACTGAGAGAAGATTTGATAAGGGTTAACAAAATCATGAGGGGTATGAATAACGGAGACTCAAGCAGGCTATTGCCAAATAGAATAGGTGGGTCTGCAAACAGAGGTCGCAGTTCAGGGTCAGAGTTTGCTTGTCTACAATGTAGACCCAGGAACATGGACATACATTTCTTATTCCTTATTTCCACCCATAAAGCCTCACTTTGACGAGTCGGCTTGTCTGTCCTGAATGTGCACTGCGGTGACATTTTCTCTGCATGATAATGTCACCCCTACTTCTTTAACCCCTTCCGCTTTTTGATGTCTGAAAATAGGGAACTCTTTAAAACCGGAGCAAGAGGTGGAGAGTGAAGAAGTAAAGGCATCTCGCAGAAGCCGTTTTTTTTTAACTGATCGGGGAAAAAGAGTCTAGATCGCGCAGGCGCGAGAGTTAGCGAGCTTAAGCTTTTTTTCTAAAAAAAAAGACAACCATATACAGAGGCCATCGTTGGGGTGGACTGAGGCCGAGTGGGACGGCTCTGGCTCGACAGGCTTCGGCGGGAACAGGCAGAGGCGAGGTTTGAAAGGGACACGACAGCGCATGCGCATGAAAGTCGGCCCGTGAGGCAGCGGGAACATTTAAAAAGCGAGCAGAGGCAGAGGACGAGCTTCACTCCAAGTGAGGGAAGGCCGGTTCAGTTCCATTTATTAATTTAATTAACTTAGGAGTAGGTAATGGAGGCCGCAGTTAGGGCAGTTCAGTGCTTCGTTTGCAGGATGTGGGATGACAGGGCGAGCACTATTGTCCGTAATGACTACACCTACAAAAGGTGCATTCAGCTGCAGTTCCTGACAAACGGTGTTAGGGAACTGGAGCTGGATGAACTTCGGGTCATTCGGGGGGAAGAGGCAGAAATAACCAGGAGTTACACGGAGATAGTCACCGCTGAGAGTCAGGAAACAGGTATTTGGGTAACTGTCAGGAAAGGGAAGGGGAATAGACAGGAAGAGCAGATCGCCCATGTCTCCGTTCCCATCAACAACAAGTACACCGTTTTGGATACTGTTGGTGGGGGCGACCTACCAGGGAGGAGTTGCAGTGCAAACACGAGGTAATCTGCAGATGCTGGAAATTCAAATAACACACGCAGAAGGCTGGTGGAACTCAGCAGACCAGGCAGCATCTATAAGGAGAAGCAATGTCGACGTTTCTGACCGAGATCCTTCGTCAGGACAATACGTCTCGGCCCGAAACGTCGACAGTGCTTCTTCTTACAGATGCTGCCTAGCCTGCTGTGTTGCACCAGCATTTTGTGTGAATGTTTGCAGTGGTTGTGTCTCTGGCACCGAGACGGGACCCTCAGCTCAGAAGGGAAGGATGGAAAAGAGGAAAGGATTAGTGATAGGGGATTCGATGGTTAGGGGGACAGATGAGAGGTTCTGCGGAAGAGATCGAGAATCCCGGATGATCTGTTGCCTCGCGGGTTCCAGCGTCCGTGATATCTCGGATCCAGTTTTCAGTATTCTCAAGAGGGAGGGTGAGAAGCCGGATGTCGTGGTCTATGTAGGGACCAATGACATTGGTAGGAAGAGTGAGGAGGTCCAGAAATTTGAGTTTAGGGTGTTAGGTGCCAAGTTAAAGGACAGGACCTCCAGGATAACAATCTCAGTATTGCTGCCAGTGCCACGTGCAGACGGGTTAGAAATAATAAAATAGCGCAGATCAACACGTGGCTGAAGACATGGTGCAGGAGAGAAGGCTTCAGCTTTATAGATAATTGTACAGATTTCCAGGGAAGCTGTGCCCTGTTCCGGTGGGACTATTTACAGCTGTACAGGAGGGGGACAAATATTCTTGCAGATAGGTTTGCTGGAGAGGCTCCTGCGGATTTAAAATACAAACTGTAGATGCAAGGGGGGAGAGGAACCAGAGTATAGGAACAGATGTATGAGAGCAGGAAGAAAAATAATATAGTAAAGTTGTTTGCAGCGTTAGAGATGAACAGTGAATAAGAGGTGGAACATTTCTTAAATGCATTTATTTTCATGCGAGGAGTACTGTAAGAAAGGTGGATGAGCTAGAACATGGACTGATACTTAGAGGGTGTTGTATCTTCTGAAAAACATCAAGATTGTTCAGTCCCTAGGTCCCGACGTGATATACCCCAGGTTGATGTTGCAGTGAGAGAAGAGATCGCTGGAGCAGTAGCTATCATCATTGAATCCTCTTTGGTTGTAGGGATGGTGCCGGAGGATTGGAGAACGGCAAAAGTAGTTCATTTTTTTTAAAAAAAAAAGGTAGTAGGAAGATTTCTGGGAACGACAGACCGTTGAGTCTTACGTCGGTGGTATGTAAACTATTGAAAAGGATACCTGAGGATAGAATCTACGAGCATTTGGTGATGTACAATCTACTCAAGGATAGTCAACATGGCTTTGTGAAGGGAAGGTCGTGCTTCACGAGCAGAACTGAGCTTTTTTTTGAAGAGATAACAAAATAAATTGATGTGGGTAGGGCGGTAGGTGTCGTCTACATGAATTTTAGCAAGACATTTGACAAGGTCCCCACGAAGGACTCATCCAGAAATCCTAATACAAGGTATCAGTGGAACCTTGGTTGCTTGGATAAAAAATTGGCTTCCAGGAAGAAAGCAGAGGATAGTAGTGAAAGGAAAGTATTCTGCCTGGAGGTCGATGACTAGTGGAGTGCCGCAAGAATCTGTCCCGGACCCCATGCTATTTGTGATTTTTATATATGACCTTGATGAACAGAAAGAAGGATGGGTGAGTAAGTTTGTGGATGACACGAAGATTGGAGGAGTTGTGGATGGAGCTATAGGTTGTCGAAGGTTACAAGAGGATATAGACAGGCTGCAGAGCTTGGCAGAAAAAATGGCAGATGGAGTTCAATCCGGACAAGTGTGAGGTGATGCATTTTGGAAGGACAAACCAGAAGGCTGAGTACAGGATTAGTGGACGGTTAGTTAAGAGTGTAGATGAGCAGAGGGACCTTGGTGTTTAAATGTATACATCCCTCAAGGACGCTGCACAGGTACATAGGATAGTTGAGAGGGCCTATGGGATGCTGGGCTTCATTGACATAGGGATTGAGTTCATGAGTAGAGTGGTCATGTTACAAATCTGCAAATCTCTGGTGAGACCGCACTCAGAGCATTGTGTTCAATTCTGGTCACATCAATATAGAAGGGATGTTGAAGCTACGGGGACGGTGCAGAGGAGATTTACCAGGAGATGTTGCCTAGATTGGAAAACAAGTCCTATGAGACAAGGTTATCAGAGCTAGGACTTTTCTCTTTGTAGCGCAGAAGGATGATAGGGGAACAGATAGAGGCATGATTATCATAATCACAATCATAATCTCATGATTATGAGAGGCATAGATAGTGTGGATAGCCAGTGCCCGTTTCCCAGGGCATGAAGAGCAAGCTGCAAACGCATTTGTACAAATTTATGGGAGAGCGGTGTAAGGATCAAGGGTAACGTTTTTTTTTTACACAGTGAGTTGTGGCGTGCCTGGATTAATTTGCCAAGGATGATGGAGGCTAAAACATTAGGGGTTTTTAGAGCCTCTGGACAGGCACATGGATGAAAGTGTAAAATATAGGGTTACTGGGTAGTATGGGATTAACATTTTTAGGAACATATGGGGCGCCAGAACATCGAGGGCTGAAGGGCCTGTACTGTTCTGCATTATTCTAGTGTCTAGAGTACTGGGCTCTGGCCCTCTGTATCTCCCACGTTTTCATTGACGACTTCACCTCTTTGAGATTTAAACCTCTCCATGTCCAGCGCATGCTGCCTTTCCCGACATGCTGCCCGTGATTGCGCATGCGGGATAGATATTAGAATCCAGGGCCGGGTCCTCAGCACTCACAGGCTTGCTCGTTAATTTCACTGCTGAACACAGGTCATCACCTGCTATATCATTACGAAGAAGGACGTCCATGACGTCTCTCGGTAAATCTGACCGCACCCCTACTTCGACTGGTGCAGATAGCAGGTCACATTTTTGTTTCTGTCCCTCCAAATCACATCCTTGAATAATATCAGCGAGTTGTCTACCTTTAAATTCCAAAACAAAATGTAATTGATTCACAGGCACCTTGTTAACAAGCCATTGTTCCTTCAGCATTGTTCCTGCTTCTAAAACCAATCCAGACATTAAATTTTCTTTATTCAATTTAGGAACAACACTTTTCTCTACCACATCAATTTTCGTGACTGCACCGACCTCCGCGGGGGTCGTTTCATGATAACCTTTCAGCATGTTTACATGAACCGATTGGTTCGGCTTGCGTCTATAAGGAGTTTCAATCTAGTACTATTATCCCAGCACACACTGCCGGGGTCCGACACAGCTCCAAGCTCCCTCCCACTCTCCGCCCCACTCACCTCTCAAAGTAGCCTGTGAATCCGTTCCTGTGAACGGCCTGTTGGCGTCAGTCTGGTTCTGGGCCATCTTGTTAGGTCTCCGAGCCCAGGAGAGGGATGGCGCCGTCAACAGAGGAAACCCGCAGCGGCAGACTTTCGTCCACAAACACCTGTTGACAGGCGGATGAAGAGAGGGACCGAGAAAAGGAGAGGAAGTGCGGGGAGGAGAGAGATTGACAGTGTACGAGAAGGCGGTCGAGAGAGATGAGAGTGACGGGAGGGGCAGAAATAGAAAGGGAGTAGCGATTTAAAGAGTGATTGGGGAAGAGGGTAGAGAATAGAAGGAGACAGAGAGGGAAGGAATGGTAGAGGGGTGTAGAGGGGAATGGCAGGGGTGAGAAACGAGGGAATGACGGAGATATTTGCGTCATCCATAGAAGGCCTCTACTGTGCTGGAGATTTGCCACCCCACCCCCACCTCATCCCTGCCGCGCCACCCACACCGGCTCCCCCATTTGGGTCCTGGTTTTCTTTCCCACTACAACTGCTCAGCGCCAGCGTTTCAGACATCAGACAATCTGTCCGCGAGAAATACCCACAACACACGCCGAGGTGAGTGACCCGCCTCACTCCGAGTGAGGGTAAACAAATACCCTCGAAACTCGTAACCCCCGCAACCTTCCATTCATTCCTCATCTGCCTTCTCCCCCAATCCCACCTTCACACCTCTCCCGCTCCTCCTCTCCCTCTCACGATTCTCCCTTCCCCACCACTTCCCTACCTCTAGCCTCTCTGTGTCTGAAAGCCGCTGTGTTGAATCCGGAAGCGGAAGCAAGGGTAGGCGAGCAGTGGGCAGGGACAGAGTGGTGAGATTGCACACACGGAAGGAACAGCATGACAGGACAATTCACACAGATCTGTGGAGAGGCTCAGAACCGAGGGATCAATGGCGTTTGGAAAAGGGAGTAAAACCTGCTGTCAACTCTCCCCCATTCTCCTCACCAATCCAGGTGAACAGAGAGATGGAGATCTGTAGAGGAGGGGCTTGGGTAGAGGTCGGGGATGTGGAGGTCAGTTGATGATGGAGCGGTCCACGCAAACAGAGAGTTGTGTCGGGGAGTTTGGGAATGAGGGAGAAGGATGTAGTGGAGCAAAGAGATGACTGAGTTGGGAGGAGTTTAGTGGAGGCAGGGTGTGAAGGAGAGGGGAGTATTGTGAGGTAGGAAGGGGTTGTCGGTGACGGGGAGTCGGTGTACGGTATTCTGGAGTGGATGTATATGGCAGAAGAGTTAGCTGATCATGGAGATGGTCAATGGTGAAAGGAAAGGTGGATGATTCTGCACCCCGTCTTCTGCGATCTCTGCTTGCGCACAACGTCAGAACATCCTTCAAGTGTTAGGCGCCGGTGATCAACCTGGTCGGGATCTGCAGATCTGTGCCCGCAAACAGACTGGATCTAAATGGAGTTAAAATTATAAACAATCTTTTCAAAATTGCATTTGGGAGAACTCCTGCAGGATTCTCTTAAGGTTAACTTTTAGGTTGAATTGGTGGTGAAGAAGGCAAATGTGATGATAACATGCATTTCGAAAGGAATAGAACACATAAATAAAAATGAATAATGAGACTTTTAAGGAACTGGTGGAGCCTCATTCGGTGCGTTGTCGGCATTTTCCGGCCCTTTTCTAGGAAAGGATGATTTTACATTGGAGAAGGTTGAAAGGCGGTTCACAAGAATGATTCCGGGATTGAGTGGCTTGTCAAATGGAGAACATTTCATGGCTCTGGGCCTGAACACACTAGAATTCAGAGGAATACGACGGGAATAATGTTGGTCCCTCCATTCTGAGACTGTATCCTCTGGTCTTTTGAATCTCACAGCACAGGACAAGTCCTCCCCACATCCACTCTCGCAAGACCTTTCACCATTCGAGAGGTTTTAATGAGGTCACCCCTCATCCTTCTGAATTCCATTGAATACCGGCCCAGGGCACACACTCTTTATATGACAAACCATTTATTCCCGGAATAATATTCCTGAACTTCCTTTAAACTTTCTCCAGTTTCCGCACAACCTTTGTAAGATACGCGACCCAAAACCGGTCACAGTAATCCACGTGAGGCCTCGCCAGTGTTTTATGATATCAGAAGTTTAAATCTTCCCGTTTATATTCCTTAGAAATGATTGCTCACATGGCATTGGACTTCCTGATCACAGACTCAACATGGAAATTAACCTTCAGGGAATCTTGCACAAGATCACCTAATTCCCTGTCAGTGTTTGGCTCCGTTTGTGTTCTCCATTTTCTCTACAATTACAAAATCGCCTACACTTTCATTTCTTCTACCAGCATGCGTGGCATTTTAATTTCCGTCATTGTATTCACCTGCCATTTCTTTGACCATTCCCCTCATTTGTTCATGTCTTTCTGTAGACTCTCTACTTCCTCAAAACTGCCTGTCCCTCTACCTATCCTCATATAATTTGCAATTTCTGCAACAAAGCCATCAATCCTCTTATCCAAATGATTGAACCAGAATGTGAAAAGTATCGGCCCCAACACAGACTCCAGTGGAACAGGATGAGTCACCGTCAGTCAATCAGATTAAAAAAAAAAGTCTCCCTTTATTCCCACTCTTTGGCTCCTGCCAATTAGCCTCTGCTTTATCCATGCTAGAATGTTTCCTGCAACCACATGAGCTCGCAGCTTGTTAATCAGCCTCCTTTGTCTCACCTTGTCAAAGGTCTTCTGACAATCCAAATAGCACGTTAATAACTGATTCTCTTTTGACGATCTACATATTATTTCATCAAAACTTACAACGAATTTGTCAGGCCGAATTTTCCCTGAATGGAACTCCGGCCTATTTTATCTTGAGTCTCCAAGTACCCTGCGAGCTCATCCTTAACAATGGTCTCTAATACCTTCCCAACCGCTGAGCTCAGACTAACTGGCACAGAGTTTCCTTAACAATGGTCTCTAATACCTTCCCAACCGCTGAGCTCAGACTAACTGGCCCAGAGTTTCCTTAACAATGGTCTCTAATACCTTCCCAAACACTGAGCTCAGACTAATTGGCCCGGAGTTTCCTTAATAATGGTCTCTAATACCTTCCCAACCCCAGAGCGCAGACTCACTGGCCCAGGGTTTTCTTAATAATGGTCTATAATACATTCCCAACCGCAGAGCTCAGACTAACTGGCCTAGAGTTTCCTTTCTTCTGCATTTCCCCATTCTTGAAAAAAGGAGAGTCATTGACAATTTTCATTCTTCCGGAACCATTCCAGAATCTAATGATTATTGAAAGATCATTACGAATGCCTCGTCGATATCTTCTGCCTCCTCTTTCGGAGCCTAGGCGTGTAGACCATCAGGTCAGGCTGGCTCATCTACCTTCAGACGTTTCAGTATCGGAAGAGTCTACTCTCCAGTGATGGTAACCTCACACTTCAGGCACCATGACACCTGTAACTTCCATCCTACTGGTCGTGTCTGCCACAGTGAAGACTGGTGTAAAATACTGATCCAGTTCATCCGCCATTTCATTGTCACCTAATACTATCTCTCCGGCATGATTTCCAGCTGTCCTATGTGCAGTTTCGCCTCTCTTTTCCGCTTCTTCTATCTGAAGAATCTTCCGGCATCCTTTTTAATATGGTTGACGGGCCAGCATCATTGAGTTTACATTCCCTGGAAATAAATGCGCACATGGCATTGGACTTCCTGATCACAGACTCAACATGCAAATCAACCTTTAGGGAATCCTGCACAAGTTCTCCCAACTCCCTGTCAGTGTTAGCCTCCGTTTGTGTTTTCCATTTTCTCACCAGTTACAAAAGTGCCTACGCTTTCATTTCAATGTTGGCAGGAAATTGAGTCTGCCTTCCTTTAGAACAGATCTTCCACTTTGGGATGTACATGTCCTATTCTTTCCGAATTGCTTACAGAAATTCCAGCCATTGTTGTTCTGCCGACATCCCTCCCTCTCCATTCAATTCTGACCAACATTACCCTCATGCCTCTGGAATTTCCTCTCTTTTCCCCACTGATATATCTGATTTCAGCTTCTTCCTCTCAAACTAAAGGATGAAACTTTTCATATTATGATCACTTACCCCTGAGGGTTCTGCTGCCCCCAGCTCTCTGATCAGATATGGTTGACAGACCAACATCCAATCCAGAATACCAGGTGGGTTCAACCATGAGCAGCTCTAAAAAGCCAGATCGCATGCAGTATAGAAATACCCCTCCTGGAATCCATCACCAACCTGGTTTTCCCAATCTACCCGCATATTCTAGTTCCCCCATGACGACTGCAACATTGCCCTTTTGGCATGTATTGTCCGTATTCTATTGTACTTTGCAGGCCAGATCTTCACGACTGTTTGTGTGTCCGTATACAATTCTGATCGGATGTTTGTACCCGAGCATTTCCGTACCCCTAACCGCAATGATACAACACCTAGCGACCCCAGGTCACTGCTGAAAGGACTCGGCCCGAAGGTAGACTGTATTATTTCCCATAGATGCTGCCTGGCCTGCTGAGTTCTTCCAGCATTTTGTGTCTGTTGCTTGGATGTCATCTCTTTCTTACGAATTGATTTCGTTGTTAAGCCATGATTCAGTGATGCCTGCAACATCATACCTGCCAATCTGCAACTGTGCTGCAAGTACAGCTTTGTGTTTTAGTTACCGCGCACATTCAAACTCCATACATTCAGACCTGTATTCTTTCTTTTGCTTTTGTTTCTTTTATCTTTTCCGATTCTTTCCACCTTTGTAAGTTGCAGCTCAGCCGATTGGCTGCAATTTCCCCCAATCATCAAACTCTCCTTAGTGTGCATCGCCTCTGCTTGTAAACCAGTGACCTCATCGCCAGAATTATATGAGCCTTTCATAAAATTCTGTCGCTTTGAAATGTCAGCTACACAGGACACGAGTTGAATTGATCTTATTCTGAACATGGTATGAAGTTTTACAAACATCTGCCTGCACAAATTCTCCATAATCTGTTCTGGCAATCTGGCCCCTATCCTTCCGCAACTAATTCGAACCGAAACTGGCAACTGGACCGTTTTCCTGGTTCTGGGCTCACTAGCACGCGGCACGAGCAGCAAAGCTGAGGTCACCACCCTGGACATCCCGCCCTTTAACTTAGAACCTAACTCTATTGACTTCCTCCTCATATGTCCTACCAATGGCACTGATACCCACAAGGATCACAATTTCACTTGCTCTGTACAGTGCCTTGGACCATCAGGACAATAGCAATGCTTACGTCACGCTGCGGTGTATTGTCAACAGCTCAGCGTTCAGCACAGTCATTTCCTCAGTTCTAATCAACAAGCTCAAAACCCCGAGCTGTTGCAACCCCCTCTGCAAAATAATGATTAACTTCCTCATCTGGAAACCACAGTCCGTGCAAATCGGTAATAACATTTCCCATCTACAGGCAGTCTTGAATTAACAGAGAGGCTGCAAGTCATTTAGGAAAAGTGGACAAAGTACTGGCAGAAGGAATACAGTGCCTGGAAGTGTACGATCATGAAATTTGGCAGAAGTAATAAATGAGCGGACTATTTCCTTAAAGACAACACGAAACCTCGGGTCAAAGGGATTTAGCACTCCTGCTGCAGGATTCCCTCGAGGTTAATTTGCAGGTGGAGTCTGTGGTGAGGAAGACAAATGCAATGTTCCCTTTCATTTCCAGATGACCAGAGTATAAGAGTAAAGGTTTTTTTTTCTAGGTTTTACAAGGCACTGGAGAGGTCACATTTGTTGTATTATGAGCAATGTTGGTCCCTTTAGAAAATAATGGATTTGCTGACATTGAAGTTGATATGACCAGAAGACAGTGCGAATCATAAGGCTATTCAGTCGATCAAAACTGATCTGCCATTCCATTCATGGCTAATCCCGGCTCCCACTCAACCTACCTTCTCGCTGTTTTTTGTCTCTCTCTTTTTTCAAAGCCCTAACCAATCAGAAAGCTGTCATATTCCGCCTATTTCTACTCACTGCCTTGGGCTCCAGTCTGGTTTGTGGCAGAGCATTCCGCATTTTCGCTTCTATCTGGCTACAAAAACAACTCTTTGTTTCTGTTCTAAAAGGCCGCCCTTTAATTTTGATATGTGCCCTCCAGTGCTGGATATTCCCACCGAAGGAAACATCCTCTCCTCATCCACCGTATCTCGCCACTCTCAACATTCGGTAGTTTCAACAAGATCACGAGATTGTAAAGCAGGACTGTTTAACCAATCTATTACAGTTTTTCAAGCAGGTTACCCGGAAAGTGGATGAAGGGAAGACACTGGATGCTTTCTACATGGACTTCAGTAAGGCCTTTGACAAGGACCCGCATGGGAGCTTAGTTAAAGAGATACAGTCGCCAGAGATACATGATGAGGCAGTAAATTGTATTATATATTGGCTCAATGAAAGAAGCCAGAGAGTGGTAGTGGAGGATTGCTTCTCTGAATGGAGATCTGTGACTAGTGTTGTGCCATAGGGATCAGTGCTGCGTTCATTGTTATTTGTCATCTATATCAATGATCTAGATGATCATGTGGTAAATTGGATCTGCAAATCTGCTGCTGATACAAAGATTGGAGATGTAGTGGACTGTGAGGGAGGATTTCAAAGCTGAGAGGAGGATTTGGATCAGCTGGAAAAAAAGGGCTGAAGAATATCGGATGGAGTTTAATACAGACAAGTGTGAGGTATTGCACTTTGAAAAGGCACACCAAGGTAGAAAATTCAAGGTAAATAGTAGGGCACTGAGGAGTGTAGTGGAACAGAGGGATCTGAGAATACAGATTAATCATTCCCTAAAAGTGACGTGACAGGCAGATAGGGTCTTAATGACAGCTTTTAGTATATTGGTCTTTATAAATCAAAGTATTGAGTATAAGAGTTGGAATGTTACAGTGAGGTTCTATATTACATTCGTTAGACCGAATTTAGAGTATTGTGTCCAGGTGTGGTCACCTAACTACAGGTAGGACATAATAAGGTTGAAAGAGAGCAGGGAAGGTTTAGAAAGATGTCGCTAGGACTTGAGAAACTGAATTACAGAGAAAAGTTTAATTGGTTAAGAATTTATTGTCTGGAGCATAGAAGAATGATGAGTCTTTTGAGGAGCTACATGAAATTATGATGAGTATAGATAGAGTGAATGCAAGCAGGTTCATTCAACTGAGGCTAGGGGAGAGAAAAGAAAACACAGAGGACCTGTGTTAAGGGTGAAGGTGGAGCAGTTTAGAGGAAACATGGTGGGTGGGGGGAGTTCGCACAGAGAATTGTGGGAGAATAAGCTGTCATAAGAAGTAGTAACTGCAGGTTCTCTTATAAAATTTAAGAAAAACATGGACCGGCACATGGATGGCAGGGGAGTGGAGAGATATGATCCGGGCGCAGGTCAGTGGGAGTAGGCACAAAAATAGATCGGCACAGCCAAGAATTGCCGAAGGGCCTGTTTCTGTGCTATAAAGTTCTAAGGGTCTATGTTCAATGACCACGCATTCATTGATTTCCAATGCCTACAGGCCCAAAATTGCCGAACGCTACTTATATGTTAATGCCTTCATTTCCAGAATTATCCCCGTGAACCTCGTCTGGACTCTCTCCAATGACAACACATTCGTTATGCAATTTGGGGACCAGATCTGTTGCCAGTACTCCACGTGCGGTCTTCTTGTTTCCTTATAAAGCCTCAGTATGATATGTTTGTCTCTTTTTTATTCATTTCCCCTTGAAATAAATACCCCATTGCATTTGACTTCTTACCCCAGACTCAATCTGTAAAGCTTTTGGGAGACTTGAACAAGGGGTCCACTCTTATTCGTCTACAAGTCGCATTATTCCTTTGAGATACTGATGTATGTGACTGATGCTTCTCCCTCAGAAACTGTAGAATGAATTTAATCATATCTCCTCAGTAAGCAGACTGTTGGATTTTGACCCTCGCACTTACGAATGCTGAGGATTCGGTTTGAGATATCCCGGACCCTGGCACGCGGGAGGCGTCATGGCATCCGGGAATCTGATTGTGGCACATCGAGCCTCCAGTCTGTTCCCCTAACTAACGAATCCCCTGTCACCACAGCGTGACTCTTGTGTCTCTTGTTCCCCTTTCCCTTCTGAGTCAACAGGCAGACTCACTACTAAACGGCCGACCACTGGGATCTCTCTCTGTTAGTTTGTTTGCGAGACTGTATCTAAAGTGTTCTACATTCTACTAATGATGATGACCACAGGGCTACTATGCACTGGCTCACTAACCGCTTTCCCCTGTCTCGCTGACAACCAGTTTCCTGTGTCCTCCACCTTGGGTGTAACTACCCAAGGTGTCCTACCTTGGGTATATGTCCTACCTATCACCCGGAAAGCCTCTAGAATTATTTGAATATCCCGGATGTTAGCATCTCAGAGGATCTATAGAGGGCCAAATACGTTGATCAGCTGTCTCTCTCCAAGATAGGTCCACACGGGTGGAATCTCATTTGCTTTGCACTGGACCCTGGACCATTACACAACAACAATAGTTACGCCAGCCTGCGGTTTATGGTCCATAGCTCAGCATTCAGCACAATCATTTCCTCAGTTCTTAAAAACAAGCTCCAGTTCTTACAAACTGGGGAGACTTTAAACTAGAATGGTTGGGGGTGGGAATCAAATTGAAGAGGCTAGGAGAGAGGAGGTTAATTCACAAATAGAGAACGCTAGTAGACAGTGTGTGAGTGGGGATAGACGGGTGACAGAGATGGGGAGGGCTAAGATCGAAAATGTGGGGGAGAAGAAAGAAAAAAGATAATAAATTAATTTGCAACGTAAGGGATAAAGAGAGAGTAAGGGGTAGAGAGTTTATTAAATGTACCTATTTTAATGCCAGGAGCATTGTACAAAGGTGGATGAGCTTAGAGCATGGATTGATATCTCGAAATATGATGTTTTAGCTAATAGTGAAATATGAGTACAGGATGGGTGCGATTTGCTACTAAATACACCTGGATTTCGTTGCTTCAGGTGCGATAGAATCGGAGGGGCAAGAGGAGGACGTGTTGTATTGCTTGTCAGAGAAAATATTCCAGCGGTGCTTTGGCAGTGTAGATTAGATATTTCGGCTAGAGCGGCTATTTGGATGGAATTGAGGAATGGGGCAAGTGTAGTAACACTTATAGGGGTGTACTATAGACCACCGAATGGGGATCTAGAATTGGAGTAGCAAATCTGTTCGGAGATAGCAGGTATTTGTAGTAAGCACAAGGTTCTGATTGTGGGAGATTTTAATTTTCCACATATAGAATGGAAAGTCCATTCTGTAGAAGGGCTCGATGGTTTTCGAGTATTTAAAATGTGTGCAGGATAGATTTTTGCAGCAATACATAGAGGTATCAACTAGAGAATGGGCAGTGTTGGATCTCCTTTTAGGGTAGCAGATAGGTCGGGTGACGAAGGAATGGTTGGGGAGCACTTCGAGTCCAGTGATCACACGTTGCCACAAGTTTCAATACAATTATGGAGACGGATAGGACTGGACCCAGGGTTGGGATTTTCGGTTGGAGAAAGGCTAATATTGCGGCGATGCGAAAGGATTTAGACGGAGCGGATTTGGACGACTTGCTTTATGGGGAGAATTCAATAGAGAAACGGAGGTCATTTAAAGTTGAAATTTTGAGGGTACTGAATCATTATGTTCCTGTTAGGTTGAAAGGAAAGGTTAAAAGTTTATGAGAACCATGGTTTTCCAGAAAAATTGGAAACTGGTTCGGAAAAGAGAGAAATCTCCAATAAATATCGCGAGCATGGAGTAAATGAGGTGCTCTAGGAATATAAAGAATGTTAATAGAATCTTAAGAATGAAATTAGAAAAGCTAAAAGAAGATACGAGGTTGTTTCGGCAAGTCCGGTAAAAATAAATCCAGAGGGGTTCTACTGTTATATTAATAGCAGAAGGATAGTTGAGGGGTAAAATTGGTCCCTTAGAGAATCAGATTGGACAGCTATATGTGGAGCCAAAAGAGCTGGGGGAGAATTTGAACAATTTATTTTCTTCGGCATTCACTAAGGAGAAGGATATTGAATTGTGTAAGGTAAGGGAAACAAGTAGTATAGATATGAAAACTATGATGATTAAAGAAGAGGAAGTACTGGCGCTTTTAAAGAATACAAAAGTGGTTTAGTCTCCAAGCCCTGCCAGGATATTCCCTGGGACATTGACGGGTATTATTTTACGTATAGCAGGGGCTCTGACAGAAATATTTGAAATGTCATTAGAAAGTGAGCCACCTGACCCTGAGGGTCTTACTGCCTCAGGCTCGCTAATCAGATCTGGTTGTCAGATCAACATCCAGTCCAGAATAACTAATCCCCAGTTGGGTTCAACCACGGGCTGCTCTGAAAAGCAAAAACGTAGGCACTCTAGAAATACCCCTCCTGGAATACAGCACCAGCCAGATTTTCCCAATTTACCTATGTATTTTACCTCCCCTATGTCGACTGAAGCATTGCCCTTTTGTTATTTCTGCGTCCCGTTATGCTTTGGAGGCCAGATACTTACCACTGTTTGTGTTCTGTATACAATTCTGATCAGATATTTTTTCTTGAGCATTTCCGTAACCCTACCCTCAATGGTTCAACACCTGGCGAACCTAGGTCACTGATGAATGGACATGGCTGGAAACGCCGTCTGTATTCTTTCCCATGGATGCTGCTCGGCCTGCTAAGTTCATCGGCATTTTGTGTCTGTTGCTTGGATGACATCACTTTCTTACGAAATAATTCCGTTTTTATCAACATAGCTCAGTCTGCATTCCGGGCCTGGGCCTTCGACAGAATGTGTATTCTTGGACAGTAAGTTCCCAGCCACAATCTTTCAAATACGATTCAGTGATGCCTCCAACTTCGTACATGCCTACCTACACATGTGCTGCAAGTTCATCTTTGTGTTTTAGTTAGAGTGCGCATTCAAATTCAACACCTTCTGACATGTATTATTCCTATTCAATATTGTCCACCTTATACGTTGCAGCTCATCCGATTAACTGCCATTTCCACCAATCAATAGGCTCTCTTTACCACGCATTGCCTCTGTTCGTAAACCAGTTACCTCATCACCAGCACCATTATCGGCCTTCCCTACATGCTTTTTATTTCACAATGGAATCTATGTAGCTCAGGACACGAGACATACTGAGTTAAAACATATGATTCCGAACATCTTCTGAGGTGTCACAACCATCTGCCTCCACAAATTCTCCATAATCTGTTCCGGCAATCTGGCTCACATCCCTCTGCAACTGGTTCGAACCGATGACTGTCAACGGTACAGTTTTCCTGTTTCTGTGCTCACTAGCGCGCGGCACGAGCAGCAATCCGGAGATCAATACCCCGGACATCCTGCCCTTTAACTCCCTGCACTCCCTCCTCATTCGTCCCATTCATGGCATTGATACCCACAAGGATCACCATCTGACCTGCTCTGCACTGGGCCTGGGACCATCTGGACAACAGCAATGATAAGTCAAGCTTCGGTTTCTTGGCAACAGCTCAGGGTTCAGCACAGTCATTTCCTCCGTTCTCAGCAACAAGCTCCAAATTCTGAGCCGTTGCACCTCCCTCTGCAAAATAATATTTGATTTCCTCATCGTGAAACCACAGTCCGTGCAGATCGGTCATAACATTTCCCATCTACAGGTCGTATTGAATTAGCAGAGAGGTTGCAGGTCCTATACAGAGGGGGAAAATGGGCACAGTAAGGGCAGATGGAATACAATGCCTGGAAGTGCATGGTCATGCAAATTACTAGAAGAAATAAAAGTATAGACTATTTTCTGAAGGAAAATCGGCCATCTACGGCGCCAAGGGATCTGGAAGTCCTGGTGGAGTCTCCCAATGTTAATTTACAGGGGGAGTCGGTAGTGAGCAAGGCAAATGCAATTTTCGCATTCATTTCCACATGACAAGAATATAAGAGTGAAGATTTATTTTTAAAGATTTACAAGGCACTGCAGAGGGTTCATGTGTGGCATTATGAGCAACGTTGGTGCCCTTATATAAAATGGATTTGCTGAAATTGGAAATCACACGACCAAATGACTTTAGCTAAACATTAGGTTATTCCACCCATCGAAACTGCTTTGCTATTTCGTTCATGGCTGATCCCGGATCCCACTTAATTCCATACCCCTGCCTTGTCGGAGTATAATTAGATGATATAATTAGAGTATAATTAGATAATTAGAGATATAATTAGAAAACTGTCAAATGGTTTGTGGCAGAGCACTCCGCCTTTTCGCCTCGCTCTGGATACAAATCGCCTCTCTGCTTCTATTCTATCATGTCTCCCCGCAATTCTGAGTATGCGCCTTCTCGTTCTGGACATTCCCACCACAGGATACATCCTCTCCTCATCCACCCTGTCTGGTCCTTTCAAACTTCGGTAGTCTCAACAAGACCATCACGCATTCTTCTAAATTCCAGTGAGTACCGGCCCAAACTTGCCGAACGCTCCTCATAGGTTAACCCCTTCATTTCCACAATTACCCTCGTAAACCTCGTCTGGATTCTCTACGCCGACAACACGTCCTTTCTGAATTGAGGGACCCAAATCTGTTGCCAATACTCCAAGTGCGGCATTGTTGTTGCCTTACAGACCCTCCCCGTTATCTCCTTGTTTTTTTTTATTCGTTTTCCCTTGAAGTAAACGCAATCATTGCATTTGCCTTCTTACCCCAGTTTCAACCAATAAATTAAACTTTTTGGAGTCTTGAACAAGGGATTCTAAGTCCCACTGCACCTACTCCACAATTGTATAATATTCTGCCCGATTGCTCCTTTTCCCAAAAGGCATGATCATACATTTCCCAACACCGTATTCCATACGGCACTTTATTCCCATTATTCAAGTTTGTCTCAATCCTGTTGCAATCACATTGCTTCCTCAGCACTACCTACCCCTTCATCTATTTTCGTATTATTCGGAGATTTTGCCAGAAAGCCATCCAAATCATTATCCAACTAATTGTCAAACAATAGGAAAATAGTGGTTCGAATGCTGACAGCTGAGGAACACCACTAGTCACCGGCAGTCAACCAGAAAAGGCCACTGTTATTCCGTCTCGCTGATTCCTGCCTGCAGCCATTCCTCTATCCATGGCAGTATCCACCCCTAAGCGCTACAAGATTTTGTCTTGTTAAGGAGCCTCTTGTGTGACACCTTATTAAATTCCTTTGAATTTCCAAGTTACAGGGAAACCCAAGTTACAGTGAAAGGCTTCTTTAGAGCGTAGAAGGTGAGGGAAAACTTGATAGAGTTATTTAAAATAATGAGGGGGATAGACCGAGTTGACGTGGATAGGCTTTTCCCATTCAAAGTAGGGGAGATTCAAACAAGACGACATGATTTGAGAGTTATAAGGGAAAAGTTTAAGGGTAACACTAGGGAGAACTTCTTTACTCAGTGGGTGGTAGCTCTCTGGAATGAGCTTCCTGTAGAAGCGGTAGAGGCAGGATCGGTATTGTCATCTGAAGTAAAACTGGATAGGTATATGGACAGGAAAGGAATGGAGGGTTATGGGCTGAGTGCGGGCCAGAGGGACTAGGTGAGCTTAAGCCTCGGCGCGGACTAGAAGGGCCAAGATGCTGTAATTGGTAACTCCGTGCTGTAATTGGTATATGTTAGATATGTTATATAAATGGTATCCACTGCCTTTCCATTGTCCACTCTGTTTGTTACTTCCTCTCCAAATGCTTACAGCTTTCTCTGGCAAGATTTCCCTCAACAGAATCCATGCTGACTTTGACATATTTTATCATTCCTCTCCAAGAACCCCGAAAGCTCATCCTTACAAATAGATTCAAAAACTTTCTCAACAACTGAGGTGAGGCGAACTGGCCCATAATTTCAGTTCTGTAGCCTTCCTTCCTTCTCAAAGTCTGGACTGACATTTGCAACCTTCCAGTGCTCAGGGAATTCAGAGATTCCTGGAGATTGTGTCCAATCCATTCGTTTTCTTTTCGGCCACCTCTTTCAGGACTTTGGGATGTGGTCTGTCTGGTCCAGGTGACTGATCTACCTTAAGACCTTTGGGTTTCACTTGGACGTTGCCCCTTGTAATCGCGATGACACTCACTCCTGTTCCCTCACACTCATGGGTCTCTGGCACAGTGCTGGTTTCCTCCACGGTGAAGACAAATGCAAAGTACACATTACGTTCATCTGCCATTTTTTTCTCACCTGCTGCAGTTGGAGCAGCATTATGTTCCAGTGGCCTAATATCAACTGTCACCTTCCTATTGACCTTTGTATCACTGAAAATAAACTTATGCTGTCCTGTTCATATTGTTGGTTAGTTTTTTGAGTTCATTCTTCCCATTTTATAGCCTTTTTAGTTGCCTTTGGCTTCCAAACCATCCATCTTCGCACTCACTTTTGCTACCTTATACGCCCCTTTCCTTGGCTGAACTGCCGTCCTTAACTTCCTTTGTCAGCCACGGTTGCTCACTTCTGCCACTTAAAAACTTCCTCTTCTGCAGGACATATCTATCCTGCTAATTGTTTACCATTACCAGAAATGTCAAACATCCCTGCTCTGCCGTCATCCCCGCCAGTGTCCGCATCCGTTCTATCTGGGCAAGCTTCACTCTGATGTCTCTGTAAATTCCATCATTCCATTGAGATACTGATGCGTGTGACTGATAGTGCTCCCTCACAAATTACAGAATGGTTTTAATCATACCTCTTCAGTAAACAGACTTCTGGCGTTTGACCCTCGCACTTACGAATGCTGAGGTCTCGGTATGAGAAAACCCGGACCCCGGCACGCGGGCAACGTACCACCCGGGAATCTCATTCTGGCACAGCGAACCTCCAGTCTGTTCCCCTAACTAATGAATCCCTTTTCACCACAGCGTGTCCCTTCTTCTCCCTTCATTCTGAGTCAAGAGGCAGAGTCTCTGCCAAACAGCCGATCACTGGGACCTCCCTCTATTGGTTTGTATACGCGACTATATCTGAATTTTTATACCTGCTACTAATGAGGATGACAACAGCGGTACTCTTCACTGGCTCCTTAACCGCTTTCCCCTTCCTGGCTGTCACCCAGTTTCCTGTGTCCTCCACCTTGAGTGTACCTGCCTCTCCATAAGTCGTATCTATCACCCGACAAGCCTCACGAATCATTTGAATATACCGGATGTTAACATCTCGGAGTATCTATAGAGGACCCAGAACGTGGACCAGCTGCACTTTGACTCGCTCCACGATAGGACCAAAACGGGGGCAATCTCCTTTGCTCTCCACTGGACCTTGGACCATTGCACAACAGCAATAGTTACGCCAGTCTGCGGTTTATTGTCCATAGCTCAGCGTTCAGCTCAATCATTTCCTCAGTTCTTAAAAACAAGCTCCAAGTCCTGGGCCAGGGTACATAACATAGAACATATAACATAGAGCATAGAATACACAGTACAGGCTCTTCGGCCCAAAGTGTTGTGTCGAGCTTTAAAACCTGCCTCCCATATAACACCCTATCTTAAATCACTCCATATACCTGTCTAATAGTCTCTTAAAATTCACTTCTGTATCTGCCTCCACCACTGGCTCAGGCAGTGCATTCCACGCACCAACCACTCTCTGACTAAAAAAAAACCTTTCTGTAATATCCCCCTTGAACTTCCCACCCCTTACCTTAAAGCCACGTCCTCTTGCATTGAACAGTGGTGCCCTGGGGAAGAGGCGCTGGCTGTCCAATCTATCTATTCAACATAATATCTTGTATACTTCTATCATGTCTCCTCTCATCCTCCTTCTCTCTTCCCGCCATTACAGATATTTATACTACACGCTGCAATCGCAGAGGAAACAACATGATGTAGAACCCCACGCACCCCTCAAACAGACTCTTCTTCCTGACGTCTGGCAAAAGGCACCGAAGTGTTCTGGCTCTATGGGCCAGACTACGTAACATTTTCTTCCCGCAAGCTATCAGACTCCTCAATACCCAAAGCCTGGACTGACACCTTACTGCCCTATTGCCTTGCTTATTATTTATTGGAATGCCTGCACTGTTTGTGCAGATAGGTCCGTAGCCTAGTGTGGAATTTTGAGTACATTTTTTTGTGTGTTTTTTTTTACATAGTTCAGTCTTGATTCTGTACTGTGTCATGTAACACCATGGTCCTGAAAAACGTTTTTTTTTTCATTTTTACTATGGATTGTACCAGCAGTTATGTTCGAAATAACAATAAACAGTGACTTGACTTGACGAAAAGACTTCTCTCCAAAGCGTAAAGCCCTAGCTCCCTTAATCTCTGATCATAAATCATACTCTCTATAAGAGGCACCATCCTGATTAATATCCTCTGTATCCTTCCTATAGTGAGTCGACCAGAACTGGACACAGTGCTCCACGTATGGTTTAACCAGAGTTTTATAGAGCTGCATCATTACCTCACGAAACTTAAACTCTATCCCCCGACTTAAGAAAGCTAACACTCAATTGGCTTTCTTAACTGCCCTATCTACCTCTCAGGCAACTTTCTGTGATCTGTGGACATGTACCCCGACATCCCTCTGCTCCTAGACACTACGAAATATCCAGTCATTTACTTTGTACTCTGCCTTGGAATTTGTCCTTCTACAGGCTAACACCTCAGGCTTCTCCGTTTTAACTTAATCTGTCTCTTCTGACCCACGTCTGCATCCTGCCAATGTTTCCCTGCAACCTTCGACGATCGTCTACATTATCTACACCACCACAAACCTTTGTGTCGTCTGCAAACTTGCCAGCCCACACTTCTAGAGCCACCTGCAGGGCCTTAATAAAAATCACGACAAGTAGGGGTCCCAGAACCAACATGCTGCAGAGCATCAATCTCACTCATATTGTCTTCATCGTCATCAAGTTTACTCTCATTGGCAAATTCCGAAGAGAACTATTCATTGACGACCTCGCTCACTTCCACAACCTCCAGGTACACCTTCCTACCTTCTCTAATTGGCCCTATCTTCGCTGCTGTCATTCTCTTGCTCTTCACATCATTGAAGGTTGCCGTCAGGGTTTTCCTTTGCCCTTCTCATGCCTCCTTCTTGCTCTCCACAGCCCCGTCTTATGCTCCTTGGTTGCTACCTTATATTCCTTAATAATCCCATCTGATCCTTGTTCCCTAAACATCATGTGTTCTTCCTTTCTTCCACCGTACTAGATTTCCCATTTCACTTGTCACCCATGGTTCCATCACCCTATCATTTTTTGTCTTCTTCACCGGGACAAATTTACTACTAAGATCCAGATCCCTAAACATCGACTACATGACCATAGTATATTTCCCTGCAATAATATCACCTCAATTCACACCTGCAAGTTCTAGCTTTCTAGCCTCATAATTTTCCCTTCCCCAATTAAAAAAAAACAGTCATCCCTGAATCTACCCGTTTCCGTTTTAATTTTAAAGGCCAGAAAGCGGTGGTCACTGTCCCTTAAATGCTCACACACTGAAAGATCTGCAACCTGACCCGGTTCGTTACCTAATATTAGATCTATTATGGCATTTCCCCTAATCGGCCTGTCAACATATTGTGACAGGAAATCGTTCTGGGCATACTAAAGAAAGTCTGCTCCGTCTAACTCAACGGACACTTTGGTAGAGAAAATATAAGAGCTGACTGTTTTCCAAATGGAGAAATATCTACGGTGCACAGGGATCTGGTGCTTGATTCCTTTAGGATTGATTTGCAGGTTCAGTCGGTACTGAGGAAGGAAAATGTGATGTCAGTATTTATTTAGGAGGACCGGAATATAGAAGCAAAGATAATTTTAAGACTTGATAAGGCACAGGTGAGGCTCATTTTAAGCGCCATGAGCATATTTGGGCCCCTGATCGAGGAAAGGATGTGCTTACCCTGGACAGGGTTCACTGGAGGTGCACAATAATCATTCGGTGATTGAAAGATTTGTTATACGGAGAATTTTTCACGGCCCTGGGACTGTATGCTCTGGAAATCCGAGATTACGGGGTGCTTGGAGGGTCCCTCTCTGTTCTGAGATGAGCCTTCTAGTCTTTCACTGTCTCAGCAGCGGGAAACTCCTCTCCACATCCACTCGAGCAAAGCCTTTCACCATTAGAGGTTTTGATGAAGTCAAAATTAATTTACATAATTCCTGTGTAGGCCCAGGGTCATCGAACTCTTGTTTATGGGATCAGTCTCTTGATTCTCCTTAGAACCCTCGTCAGCTTCAGTACATACTTTGTTAAACAAAGGGCCCACAACCCTTCACAATGCCCCATGAGATGCCTCACCAGTGCATTGTAAACCATGCCTGACATCCACCTATCTTCAAATCCTCTGCAAACTTCGCAAAAACGCAATCAGATCGATCATCCAAATGATTGACACACAAGGTAAAGCGTTCGGGTCCCAACACAGACCCCTGTGGAAAGTGATGAGTCACCGTCAGCCAAACAAAAAGCCTCCGTTCATTCCCACTCTTAGCCTCCTGTCACTGAAGCACCGCTTTGTCCATTATACAGCGAATCAAATATCGCTGTGATGATTGTACGCTCTAGTATCAATCGTTTGGTGACAATGAAAGTAAAGTATTCCGCACATTAAAATTCAACACCTTCACTCCTGTATTCATCCTTTTCGATGGTGTCTACATTTTACGCTGCAACTCAGCCAATTGACTGCAATGTTCCCTCGTCAACAGCCTCTCCTCCATACACATTGCCTCTGTTTGTAAACCAGTTTCCTCATCTTCAGCACTATTTTCAGCCAATGCATATCATTGTGCATTGAAATGTGTGCAGACCAGGACAATATTTGCACTGATCTCAACCACCTGATTACCGTCTTTGTGTGAGTTCTTATCACCATCCGTCTCCACAACCTCTCCAATAATTGTTCTGTAACTCTGTCTTATCTCACTGTAACTAATTGAAGCCCATGAGTGTAAATTGTGTAATCTTCCTGCTTCTTGCCTCACTAGCTCATGGCACGGGTAGCAATATTGGAGATCCTCCCGTTTAACCTAACTCCCTGTATCCCCTAAACACCTATCCTTCCCATGTCATTGGTACTCAAATGGAACACGAGCTGACTTGCTCCCCTCTAGGCCTTGGACCATCTGGACAATTGCAATACCTACGTCAGGCTGCAGTTTACTGATAACAGCTCAGAGTTCAGCAAAATCATTTCCTCAGTTCTTATCAACAAGCTCCACATCCCGGACGGTGCATCTCCCTCTGCAGCAGAATGTTTTACTTCCTCAACTGGAAAGCACAGTCAGTGCGGATCGGTCATAACATTTCCCATCAACAAGCTCCACATCCCGGACGGTGCATCTCCCTCTGCAACAGAGTGTTTTACTTCCTCATCGGGAAAGCACAGTCAGTGTAGAGCAGTTTTGAAGTAGCAGAGAGGCTACAGAGGGGTTTATACAGGTTAGGAAAATGGGCAAACTAATGACACTTGAAATACCGTGTCTGCATGTGAATGGACATACAATTTGTTACAAGAATTAAAAGTGTCGACTGTTTTCTAAAGGGAGAGAGAATTCAACGATCTACGGCACAATGGGATTTCGGAATCCTCCTGCATGTTTCCCTCAAAATTAAGTAACCGGTGGAGTAGTTGGTGAGGAAGGCAAATAGAATGTCAGCATGAGGAATATTCTCCTAATCAACGATCAACTTCTGACTGAAAGATACCATCGAATGTGGTCTCCTCCGAAGTCTATGCAAGAGCATTCCAACAGTTTCACTACTACCTGGCTGGAATAAAGAAATCCCTCCCTACCTCAAAGGGTGCCTCTCAATGTTGTGCTGTGTACGCTGGTTTCGAATAAACCCAGCAAAGGGAGCATTCTTCCTTTGCACACGATCTAGTTCTCTCAGCATTCGGTAGATTTCAATGAGATCTCTTTCCTGCCCCCTCCACTCCCGTATTCTTCCAAATTCCAGTGAGTGCAGGCCCTATGCGGTCAAATGGTCCTTAAACGTTACCCCTTCATTCCCGAAGTTATCCTTGTGAACCAACTCTGGACTCTTTCCAACGATAGCACATCCCATCTCAGATACGGGACCCAAAACTGTTACAAATACACAAGGTGCTGCCTGACTGGAGCATTAAGGAGACTCACCGTTATCTCCTTGTTTTTCTGTTCCACTCCCCTTCAATGAGATTACAATGCGTTTGCCTTCTTTACCACAGACCTAAACTGTAAAATAACGTTCTGGGACTCTAACAGTTGGGCTCCTAAGTTCCTCGGCACGTCTGATGCTTGAAACATCTCCCCATTTAGATAATACTCCGCCCTGTTGTTGCTTTTACCAATATATATTCGCATACGTTTCACAGCACTGGCTCCATCCGCCATTGTTTGCCCATTGGTCCCACTGTGTATTTATCTTGCTGTACTCGTATTGCTTCCTCGGCACGAAATACCCCTCCATCTACCTTTTTATCTTCGTCACAAAACCATCAATCCTTTGATCCAAATCAATGACAAGCAAGGTTAAAAGTAACGTCCCAATTCTGCCCAATGAGGAACACTATTAGTCACCGGCAGTCAACCAGAGAGAAAAAAAAATACTCATTTATTCCCGCTCACTGCTTCCTGCCTGTCAGACATTTCGCTTTCCTTGCCAGAATTTTTCCTGTAATCCCATCTGTTTGTCTCTGTTTGAGATTCCTCAATCGTAGGGCCTTCTCAAATGTCATCTGAAAATCCAAGAAAATGATATTACTTGTCTCTCCATTGCCCACTCTGTTTATTACTTCATCTAAGAACTCCAACAGGTTTGTCAGGGAAGATTTGAATTAAGAGAAACTGTGCTGACTCTGTCTTATTTAACTATTACCTTCGAAGGACCCCAACACTTATTCTTAATAGTAGAAATTGATATTGTCGCAGATAATGAGGTAAGGGCGATTTTTAAAACGTCTCCATCATCCAACGATCCCCGCCTCACTTTTGCAACCTTACATGCCGTTCCCTTGTCTTTCATGCAGTCCTTAATATGTCTCGTCAGCCAGGGTAGCGCGCCCCCGCCAAATGAAAACTTCTCCTTCTGTCGGGCATATCTATCCTGCGCCTTGTGAACTGCTCCCAGAGACTCCAGCCAGTGATCGGACCCGGTAACCTCTTCCAATCCGCCTGGGCAAGTTCCTCTCTCACGCGTCTGTAATTCCCTTTATTCCATTGTGATACTGATACCTGTGACTTATGTTTCTCCGTCGGAGAATGAAGTCAGAATTCAATCCTACTGAAAAAGTTAACAGACTCCAGACTCATAATTAAAAATGCTGACTCGGTGCTAAAGATCGGACCACCGTAACTTTCCACTGTGAGCTGGTCCGCATCCTCCACCCCGATAATATCTAAAGCGATATAACAGTTGGTAAGGAGGACAGATACAGGGGTCCTCTGCACTGGTTCCTTAACCGCTTCCCCCTTCCTGGCCACCACACAGTTGCTTAGAAACATGGAGAAATCGAAGACCTACAGCACAGTACAGGCCCTACGGTCCACAAAGCTGTGCCAAAAATGTCTTTGTCTTGGAAATTACCAAGGGTTACCCACAGCCCTCTAATTTTCGAAACTCCATGTACCTATCTATCGTTCCGCTCCAGCCAATATCGCCGGCAGGCAATTCCACACACTCATCACAGTCTGAGATAAAAAAAAACAACTGACCCCCATCATCTCTTCTGTACCTGCTTCTAAGCAAAATAAAGGAATGCCCTCTCATGCTGGCCATAGTTTCTTGTGTCCTACAGCGCAGGTGTAACTACATCTCTGTAACGCACAACAACCCCCACCCCCGCCCCGCCGTATCACCCTGTCAGCCTCTCGAATTATTTGAAAATTTCCTGGATGTTGGCATCTATACTGAGCACAACACGTTGACCCCGTTGACATTGTCTCTGTCCACAGCAGGTCTGCAGTGGTTGGACTGTCCTGCCTCCAAGTGGCCTCGGACCATCCGGAGAATTGGAATATCTCCATCATTCTGCGGTTTATTGACAACAGCTCAGCGTTCCGCACAATCATTTCCTCAGTGATAATCAACAAGTTCCTAATCCGGGGACAGCGTATCCCCCTGGGCAATCGAATGTTTAACTTCCTCATCGGGAAACCACAGTCAGTGCAGATCGGCCATAACATTTCCCATCCACAGGTAGGGCTCAAGTAGCAGACAGGCTACAGGCGGGCTGAGTCAGATTGCGTAGATGGGCAAAGCAATGGTTGTTGCATAGAGTGTTGGGCAGAAGATTTTCTAAATGGAGAGAAATTTCAAAAATCTACGGCCGAAGGGGATTTGGGAGTGCGTGTGCAGGATTTCCTCAAGGTTAATTTATTGTTGGTGTCAGTGATGAGGAAGGCAAATGCAACGGTCTCATTGCTTTCCAGCGGACTAACGAATAAAGACGAACATTTAATTTTAAGGCGCTTTTCGGAGGCCTAATCTGGGGGATTATGAGCAGTTTTTGGTCCCAGATGTTGGAAAGGATGTGCTGACGTTGTGAAGGGTACAAGGGGAGTTTGCGACACTGGTTCCTGGATTGAAACGCGTATCACATGAGGGGAGTTCGTTGCATCTGGGCCGGTATTCACGACGATAAAAATGAATAAATACCCTTAAAATGGGTATATCGAGCGTGCCGAAGAGTTAAGGAAGTGTTTAGTAACGGAAGTAACTAGTTTCAAATTCGTTGAGTGCTGGCGTCATTGACATCATTGAGAGCTATCGAATGTTAAAAATCCTCGACAGAGTGGATGGGGTGAGATGGGGGAGGAGACTAAGATCAGCGGGGACAACGTTGTTGACAATTATAACGCAGGATCGGAGGAATATCTTCTGCTGAGAGAGCAGTGGAATTTGAGGAATTTCTTGCGGCAGGCGGCGGTGGAGCCCGTCACTGGGTATATTTAACACATCGGCAGAACGAGGGGAAAGGATCTGCTGAGGGAAGCTGAGCATCTACCGACAAAAATAACTGAACCAATCTGTTAGCTACTGCCTGAGCCACGTGAAATTGGCAGAAGTTAAGGAAAATTAGACAGTTGTTTGCGTGGCTCAAGGTTTGGTGGGGGAGAAGTGGGTTTGAATTCATGAGAAATTGACACCAGTATTGGTGAAGCAAGGAGATGTTCTAATGGGATGGGATACACCTGAACTTGATGGGACCTGGATCCCAGCGAATCGGACAGCTGGCGGGTGTTTACAACAGTCTGGTGGAGTATGGATAAAGTAAAAGGGAAAAAGTGTGGATGAAGATGAAGTAAAATCAAGAGATAAAGCAGCGAAAAGTAAGATTGGAGTGAAGCGAAGAAAATTCAAGTCTAAACAGCGAAAATTGACATGATTTTAAAAACACAATGAGTGTAAATACACTTTATCGAAATGCCCGTAGTTTTCCAAATAAGGTCAGTGAACTTGCGGCACAAATCAGCACAAAGGGGAATGAATTACTGGCCATTATTGAGACGTAGTTGCAATGTGTAGAGGATTGAGAATTCAATGTCCGAAGACTTCAGGTAATACGGAAAGTTTAGCCTGAAGGTCAAACACGTGTGGTAGCGCTCTTAATTGAGGATGATGTCAGGGCGATTGCGCGAGACATATAAGATCTATGGAGCAGAAGGCTGAATCTATCTGTGTAGAGATTGGGAATAGTAAAGAGGGCAACGTCACTGATGGGAGTTGTCGATTGGTCACCGAATAAAAACACAACAGTGGCAGAGGCAGTAAACAGAGAAACGCGCGATCGTAGATCTGTGCAATAAG
Organism: Hypanus sabinus; assembly: GCF_030144855.1. NCBI lineage: Eukaryota > Metazoa > Chordata > Chondrichthyes > Myliobatiformes > Dasyatidae > Hypanus > Hypanus sabinus. The sequence continues at coordinate 1,416,773 of NW_026781662.1, forward strand.
ACAGGCAATAGTAGTGCTCCTGTCGTTCGGGATCCTCCTGGAAGGGGAGATAGCAGTGTGTTTGGATTTCTCATACAGATGGAGGGTGCAATAGCTCCATCTGAAACCAGTGCATTGGGCCTAAACAATGGACTCGACAATGGGATGAAAGAGAAATTGTCTCGTGTAGACTGAACACACAGGCTCGGCAGTGGGACAGTGGATGACCTTCAAAGACATTTTTCACAGTGAGCAACAGAAGTATATTCCAGTTAAAAACAAGGACATTGAGGATGGGGAGAGCCAGCCTTGAATAACAAAGAACATAAGAGAAGCCACCAAATTCAAAGCTCGAGCTTACGAAGTCGCGAATGGTAGTGGGAATCTGGAAGACTGGGAATTGTCAAAAACGGAACAAAGAACTGTTCCGCAAACACTAAGGAAAGGGAAGCTGGATCATGAGAAAAAATACAAAAGCGGATAGTAAGCGTCTTTATAATTATATAAACCCTAAAGGGGTGTCAAATGTGAACGTGCATCAACGTTTCGTCACGGTCATTCCTGGGAGAGTGGTTACCTGTCACTTTCCCTTTAAGTATCAAACTGCCAAAGATTGTCTGCCCATGTCCCTTCATGGAATGTCTGTAGTTTAAGGACCGGTGCTGAGCACTCAGTGCTCAACCGTAGGAAATCCATTTCCTCTTTGGATTTCTTCACTGTCGTCTTGTTTATTTCGTGTCTGAGTCGGAATGTGTTCCAGACTGACTCTGCAGGTACCTTCACCAACGTCTCTTTCCCTCTCGTTACTGAAGTGATTTCAACGTTAGGAGTTTGGGGTGCTGTAGTCTCTCATTGGAGACTCTCAAATGTCCTAGGATGTATGCTGGATGACACATGGCGCCTGGTGTGGATGCGGAAAAGCATGTAATCGCAAAAGGCGGCAGAAGATTCCGGACAGCCAACTCTCTGAGGGTCACACACCTCCCCATCATCTAGAACATTTTGCAGAGGCGACGCTGAGTACCCTCTCTACCCGAGACAAGCTCTCTGCTCGCTACTGCCATCAGGGCCTCAACTCCCACACACAACGATTCAGAAGGAACTCCATCCCCTGCGCCATCGCCTATTTGAACGCATGATCACTAACTGGGAATGTTTACGTTATGAGTCTGAGGACATTTGGTCTCTCTTTGAAGGCTCAGGATGTTTGTTGCAGATCATTCTGACTTGTCGCAGCGCCGCCTAGTGTGTAGGTTGCAACTCACGGGGTCGCAACTTTCTGCAGAGTCTTCCAGACCCAGCCACCTCCATCACCGGCACAAACCAACCCACCATCGTGGACATCTTCCAGAGGAATCCCATTCATCACTGACCCTCACCACCCGGGAAATGCCCTGTGCTCAGTTGTACCATTGGCGAGGATGTACAGGGGCCTTAACACCGACACTCAACGACTTTGAATTTAGTTACTTCCGTTACTAAATTTTCCTTTACTCTTGAGCACGCTTCGATATACCCCTTTTAGCGGTATTTTGTTTTATTTTTGGCATTAACATTAAATTTACAGCTTTGCACAGTATTGTTTGTGCACATGATCACCTCTTGGGTTGTATAAGTCACAGACAATAAGTCAGATGGTGATTCCGGTGGAGAACACGCGATACAGATAGACAGGACATGCGGCACGCCGGTCTTCACTGAGTACAGGAGTCGGGAGGTCACATTGCAGATGTACAAGACATCGGTGAGGCCACACGTGGAGTACAGTGTTCGGTTCCGGTCGCCCTGCTGTGGGAAAGATGAGCTGAAAAGAGTGCAGAGGGAGATTTACGAGGTTGTTGCCAGAATTTGAGAGGCTGAGTTGTGGAGATCGGGCTGAGGTGAGAAGTTCATCCTTTGGAGAGAACGGGTGACATTAAAGAGGTGTATAAAACCCTAAGGGGCATAGATGGAGTGAATGCGCACAGGTGTTACCCCAGTGTTCGGAATCTGTGAACCGGAGTGCACAGGAGTGAGGTAACAGTGGGTGAAGAGGAGGGAAAGAGATAAAAGAGAAAGAGGAGTGGAGAACGTTTCGGGGGTGAGAGGATTGTGTGAGATGGCGAGGAAGAAGGAGATTCCTGGGGAAAGAGGAATGTAGGAGAGTGTTGGGGGGAATGGGATGCGAATTGTGGAAGATAATGGTTGGGCTAGGGACAGAGTTGATGAAGCGGGAATGTGAGGATGAGGTGTATAAGAGTAGGGAAGAGAGACGGGGGAAGAAAACGGATTGTAATGTGATTCAATTTGGCCCTACGGACTGTTGACAGAGATCCCGGATCTTTTCAGGAATATCCGGGCACCAATATGCAGACTTCTCGCAGATGAAACTGTGGTGACGTTTGCAATGGTCTCTCCATCCGGCGGAGTCGCAGTTACCGCAGACGGACGTTCCATTGTAATGCTTGTATATAAGACTAGAAGCGTCTTCCCTGTCAAAGGAGGTTAAACAATTTCAACATTGTCAGAACAGACCGTCAGCAAACTATTCTCACTGCATCGCACTTTATCCCCACAGACCCAAACTAAACCCACTCACCCACTTTATCCCCACAGACCGTATCACCCCCCAAACTGATGCCACTACCCCACACTCTACCCCACAACCCTGTGTCAGAATCGAATCTACGATCGTTACCCCCTCAATTCCCACAGCTCCGGTGTGTCTCCAATTTAATCGTACTGACCCAGTCACAATCCAATAAAAATCAGAATCTCACCCGTAATCGCATTTTCCAATCCAGTATGCTCTGTTTCGATGGACGAGAGCGTTGGAAACAACATTCTGCGAAATTAACGCTCATTAATTAATGTTAAGAAGGATCCTCTCTCAATACGAACCCAGGCGTCTGGGATGGGATGGTCGGAACTTCGTGAACGTCACTCTGTGTCTGACACAGGATTGTCTGAAGGGTCTTCAGTCTGTGTTCAAACCCGGAAATGTGTGAAGGGTCGCTGTGGACGAAGATACACTCTGTTCCTGACTAGGGGAGTGGGTGATGGGGACGATGTGGAGGGATCTTTACTCTGTGTCTGATACCGGGGTCTGTAATGGGACAGAGTGTACAGTGTTTCAAAATGTGTCTGACCCAGGGAGTGTGTGCTGGGACGGTGTGGAGGGAGTTTTACTCTGTTTATGAATCCGGGAGTGGGTGATGGGATGGTGTGGAGGGAGCTTCACTCTGCGCCTGACCCCGGGGGTGTGTGATGTGATGGTGTGCAGGGAGAGTCACTCTGTGTCCGAACCCGGAAGTGTTTTAAGGGTCGGTGTGGAGTGAGATTCATTCTGTGTCTGATCATGGGCGAGTGACATTGGATGTTGTGGATGCAGCTTCCAACTGTGTCTGACCCCGGAAGTGTATGAGGTCACAGCGTTTCACAGTGTATTTACTCCGATTTTCTGAAGTTTCTGATTGTTTTAAATGTCCCCTCACTCGGTGTGACAATTACCTCCTCTTGTTTTGAATTTATTTCCAGCAGCCTTGCATCAAAGTTTGAACAACGTTCCTTCGCTTCATCGTAAGATTTTGCCAACGTGGATATGAAATAACACCGGTCTTCATTTCTGATCCAGTTCGGGGAACACGTATGTTCTGCAAATCAGTACAAGAAAAGGTGAATCACCCTCCACACCGCCCCTTCACATAAACCTGGAGTCAGTCACAGTATAAAGCTCCATCTACACCGTCCAATCACACACTCCCGGTGTCAGATAGAGAGTGAAATTCCCTCCACAACGTCCCATCACATCCCAGGGTCAGACAGAGAGTGAATCTGCCTGCACACCGTCAATCACACACTTCCAGTTGTCAGATACTGAGTGAATCTCTCTCCATAACGACCCTTCACACACTGCCGGGGTCAAACATACACTGAATCTCCCTCAACACCGTCCGGTCCTAAACTTCCTGGGTCAGACACAGAGTGAACCACTTCCACACAATTCCAGCACGGGAACAGGCCATCTCATCCCTTCTAGTCTATGCCGAACGCTTACACTCACCGAGTCCCATTGGCCCTCACTAACCTCATAACCCTCCATTCCTTTCCTGTCCATATACCAATCCACTTTTACTGTACATGACAATACCGAACATGCCTCTACCACATCTACGGAGGCACGTATCACAAAGCTAACATTTTCTGAGTAAGCAAATTACCCCTAACTCTCAAATCATGTCCACTTGTTTGAATTGGCTCCCGGGGTCAGACACAGAGTGATGCCCCCTCCACAACGTCCCATCACACACTCCCGGGGTCAAACACAGTGAATCTCCCTCCACACATCCATTCACACATTTCCGGGGTCAGACAGAGAGTGAATCTCCCTGCACACTGTCCCATCACACACTCCCAGGGTCAGACACAGAGTGAATCTGTCTCCACACCGTCCCATCACACACTCCCGAGGTCAGACACAGAGTGAATCTCCCTCCACACATCCATTCACACATTTCCGGGGTCAGACAGAGACTGAATCTCCCTGCACACCGTCCCATCACAGACTCCCGGGGTCAAATGCAGAGTGAATCTCTCTCCACACCGTCCCAGCACACACTGCCGGTGTGAGGCATAGAGTGAAACTCGCTGCACACTCAGCCAAGACGCACTTCTCGGGTCAGACATAGAGTAATGCTCTCTGAATAGCAGCGCAAAGACTACACATTGCATCAGACATAGAGTAAAGCTCATTCCACACAGTCCCATCACACACTCTGAGGGTCAGTTACAGAAAGAAGATCCCTCCACACAATTCCAGCACACACTCCCTGGATCAGAGACAGAATGAATCTCCCTCCACACCGTCCGATCACTCACTCCCGAGGTCAGACACTGAGTGATTCTCCTCCACACCGTCCCATCACACACTCCCGAGGTCAGACATAGAGTGAATCTCCCTCCACACCGTCCAGTCACACATTTCCGGGGTCAGACACAGATTGAATCTCCCTCCACACCATACCATCACACACTCCAGAGGTCAGACACAGAGTGAATCTCACTTCAAACCGTCCATTCACACATTTCCGTGGTCAGACACAGAGTGAATCTCCTTCCATACTGTCCCAACAAACAGTCCCGTGGTCCGATGCAGATTGAATCTCTCTCCACACCGTCCCAGCACATACTGCCGGTGTGCGGCATAGAGTGAAACTCGCTGCACACTCAGCCAAGACACATTTCTGGTGTCAGACATAGAGTAATGCTCTCTGCATAGCAAAGCAGAGCCTGAATATTGCATCAGACACAGAGGAAAGCTCATTCCACACAGTCCCATCACACACTCCGAGGTTCTGTTACAGAGTGAAGCTCCCTCCACACCGGCCAAACAAACACTCCAGCGGTCAGACGCAGTGTGAAGCTCCCTCCACACAATTCCAGCACACACTCCCGGGATCAGAGACAGAATGAATCTCCCTCCACACCGTCCAATCACACACTCCCGAGGTCAGACACAGAGTGAATCTCCCTCCACACCGTCCCATCACACACTCCCGAGGACAGACACAGAGTGAATCTCCCTCCACACCGTCCCATCGCAGACTCCCGGGGTCAGATGCAGAGTAAATCTCTCTCCACAGTTTCCCAACACACAATGCCGGTGTGAGGCATAGAGTGAAACTCGCTCCACACTCTGCCAAGACACATTTCTGGGGTCAGAAATTGAATAAATTTCTCTGCATAGCAACGCAAAGCCTACACATTGCATCAGACACAGAGTTAAGCTCATTCCACACAGTCCCATCACACACTCCGAGGGTCAGTTACATAGTGAAGCTCCCTCCACACCTGCTAGACAACAAACACTCCAGCGGTGAGACACAGTGAAGCTCCCTCCACACAAGAGTGAAATTCTTTCCACAACTTCCGATCTCTCTCTCTCTCTCTCTCTCCCTCTCTCTCACTCTCTCTCTCTCCCTCTCTCTCTCTCTCTCTCTCTCTCTCTCTCTCTCTCTCTCTCTCTCTCTCTCTCTCCGTCTCTCTCTCTCTCTCTCTCTCTCTCTCTCTCTCTCTCTCTCTCTCTCTCTCTCTCTCTCTCTCTCTCTCCTCTCCTCTCCTCTCTCCTCTCTCTCTCTCTCTCTCTCTCTCTCTCTCTCTCTCTCTCTCTCTCTCTCTCTCTCTCTCTCTCTCCCTCTCTCTCTCTCTCCCTCTCTCTCTCTCTCTCTCTCTCTCTCTCTCTCTCTCTCTCTCTCTCTCTCTCTCTCTCTCTCATGAGGAGCGGGTAAGAGGGTGATGTTCCCTCACCTCTGATATTAGTAAAGAAACGGCAAATTTCCTCATACTGCCTCCAAAGCAGCGTGTAGTTTGGCTTGGAGCTGATCTGAGACAGACGAATCTGCGATACTGAGAGAGACGATGAAGTATATTTCGCTTTTCCAGTGACGTCTGAGTGAGCGTCACGTTCGGGTGCGCTGCGGTTCATGTTCAGGAGCTTGTGGGAGTCACGGTGAGCGGGGTGTCAGCCTGAGGATTGACGGGCCTGTTGGTCTCAAGGTGAGGAGTGTGGTAGTGTCACAGTCGGAGGAGTCGGTGCCATCGTGACGTGCGTGCCGGCGCTAGTGTCATGGTGAGCGGGGTGTCAGCCTGAGGATTGACGGGCCTGTTGGTCTCAAGGTGAGGAGTGTGGTAGTGTCACAGTCGGAGGAGTCGGTGCCATCGTGACGTGCGTGCCGGCGCTAGTGTCACGGTGAGCGGGGTGTCAGCCTGAGGATTGACGGGCCTGTTGGTCTCAAGGTGAGGAGTGTGGTAGTGTCACAGTCGGAGGAGTCGGTGCCATCGTGACGTGCGTGTCGGCGCTAGTGTCACGGTGAGCGGGGTGTCAGCCTGAGGATTGACGGGCCTGTTGGTCTCAAGGTGAGGAGTGTGGTAGTGTCACAGTCGGAGGAGTCGGTGCCATCGTGACGTGCGTGTCGGCGCTAGTGTCATGGTGAGGGTTTATTCCGTGTCATGGTGATGGTTAATTCCGTGTCACAGTGAGGGACATGTCGTTGTTGCGGTGAGGCCCGTGTTGTTGTCACTGTGATAGGTGTTTCTGTGACCCGATGAGATATGTACCAGGTCAAGGTGAGATTAATTTTGTCGTTAAGGTGAGGCTATGTCGGGGTGTCAGTGAGGGGGTTTGTCGTGGTTTCACTGAGTGGAGGGACTGTGTCCTGGTGAACGGCGTGGTGTCACACCGGCGGGTGTGCTGGTCTCACCGTGAGAGATGTGTCGGTGTCACCATGAAGGTCGTGTCTGTGTCATGCCGAAGAAAGTGTTGTGGTCACGGCTGGTGTGGCTGTGTTAGTGAAGGATGCGTCGGTGCCACGGCGAGGGGCGTGTCAGATTCACAGTTTATCGTTATTATAGGAGGGTGTCTGTTGCTCTCAGTTTGAGGGATGTGTCGGTATCATGTTGAGGGATGTGATGATGAGTTTCAGTCAGCGTCACGGTGAGGGCTTCCTCATGGTCACGATGAGGGGCCTCTTACTACCACAGTGAGGGGTGTTTTCACGATGAAGGGAGTTTCGGGGTGATGTTGGGTATGTGCCGCTGGCCATTTTATTTTTTTTGCCTTTTTATCATTTTGACCGGTGTGAAACTCACCATGAATCCTCCAGCAGATACCCGTGATAATGAGGGTCGCTGTTAAAAGGAAGATCAGCCATATGCTTGTGTCGGATCGGCCTCTCCTTGCGGGTCGTTCACTTCCCATGTCGTCTGTGGAGAAATCGTTCCGCGACATTGTTAATCGTCCTTTTCCCTGATCTAATCCACCCCTACTCTTTCCAACCTCTGAGCTCAATCACTCTCCTCCCCTCCTGCTGAGAAGTGAACGTAAATCATAGAAATTAACAGACCCTTCGGCCCACAGTTACCTGCTATTCCAATAAAACTAATCACTTTCTGCCCTACCGACATCCGTCTCCCCCCATTCCCTCTACATTCATGTGCCTGGGAAACCTCTGTTTGTAGGCCTCTGGCGATCTGCCTCCTCCAGTAGCCCTGGCAGCTCATTCCAGTCACCCACGCTGTCTGTGTAAACAAACACCCGCCCCACTCATCTCCTATAAACTTTCCTCCTCTCTCCTCTGATATCGGTGATATCATTCCTGTGGGACATATACACCGGCTGTCTGGTGGATCTCTGTCCCAAGTACTGATATAAACATGTATCCGCTCTCCCCACAACATCCGCCGCGACAGAGAAAGGACACACGAATATTCGCGACTAGGGATACAGAAACTACTCTGTATCCTCTCCAAATCTCTTCCTGTAACGGGCGACCTGACATAAATGAGTGAAATCGAAAACTTCACACCCAGTCCAAATTGGAAGCTTGGTAATTCGGCACTAATCCACCCCCCCCCCCCATTCACAATGTACGTACCCCAGACTTCAACCTCCAAGTTCACAGTATCAGCCATACCCGCTTAAACTGAGATTGAAGAACGCCTGGGCTCCAACTGACCAAGTACACCGACGCCAGAAAACAACCTGACCGAATCCCCACCTTCCAGATCCTTCCTGGCTCAATAAAGATCATCTTTCTCTAATTTTGAAGCTAAACCTAAGGTCAGACCTATCATCTAGATGCAAAGTGGTCCCCTACA